>NC_045437.1:70564002-70593746 GCF_002776525.5 Piliocolobus tephrosceles
CATGTACCCTAGAACTTAAAGTATAATAAAAAAAAATAATAATAATAATAAAAAAAAAGAAAAGTTCTGATTTCATAGATCAGCTTGCTTTTTTCTAGATGTCAGTGTGGGCCCAACACTCTTTCCATCTTATTACATACCAAGGAGACACTGTCAGCTCCAATTCTGATAGTGCTTAAAGCATTTTAATTAATCTAATATATGACATTTGAGACCTCAACTAATGTAAAAATTTAAAGATTTATATCAGTGTTTCAGTGTTTGTCAAAATTTGTTAGCTTTCTACATTGTTTTGAACTTTGAAAAATAAAAAGAAACAGAAAGTTGAAAAAAAATAAATAAATAAAAAATAAATAAATAAATCTATGAGATGAACACAAATATCACAAAAGGGTTGCTCAGAAGCTTCTCTCCAACTTTCAATGGAAGACACTTCCTTTCCTCACACATGCCTCCTCTTGTCACTTGCTATTCCTTCACAGAACCCTCAAACACAGATTTCAAACTGAGAAATGTAGAGTAAGGTTTAACGCTGTGAAAAGAATGGACATGTCAGAGAGCAGTTTCTTCCAGTGCTTCTTTCTGTTTTTCATTGGACGACATTTCACTTTTTTTTTTTTTTTTTTTTTGAGACGGAGACTCACACTGTCACCCAAGGCTGGAGTGCAGTGGCCGCTTCACAGCTCACTGCAAGCTCCACCTCCCGGGTTTATGCCATTCTCCTGCCTCAGCCTCCGAGTAGCTGGGACTACAGGTGCCTGCCACCTTGCCAAGCTAGTTTTTTGTATTTTTTAGTAGAGACGGGATTTCACCATGTTAGCCAGGATGGTCTCGATTTCCTGACCTCGTGATCTGCCTGTCTCTGCCTCCCAAAGTGCTGGGATTACAGGCTTGGGCCAGCACGCCTGGCCAACATTTCACTTTTTGCCCTAGTCTTCAACGTACTCAGAATATCACTCTTTTGATTTTACAGGAACAGTGTACTAACTGTGACTTATGAGAAGAAAGTTACAACTCCCTGAGTCTAATCCACACAACACCAAGTAGGTTCTCAGGAAGCTTCTCTCCAGTATTTATCTGACTATATTTTCTCTTTCACCATAGGCTCAGATATGATTCCAAATATCCCTTTGCGGATCCATCCACGAAGGGGTTTCCAAGCTGCGTAATGTAAAGAAAGCTTCATCTATGTGACATGAATAAGCATAGCAAAAAGCAGATCCACAGAAAGCTTCTTTCCACTTTTTATCTGAGGATATTTCCTTTTTTACCATAGTCGCTGCTATACTCCCGAATATCCCTTTGTAGCTTTTTCTCCAAAAAGGATTCTGGAATCCCCTAGAAGAAGAGAGGTATATTTCTGTGTGCGGAATGCACATGTCACAAAGCAGCTCCTCAGAAAGATTCTCTCCAGTTTCTATCTGAAGGCATTCCCTTTCTCACTGTAAGCCTCAAAGCCCTCCAGAATATCCCTTCACAGATAAACAAAAACAGTGCTATGATACAGCAAAATGAAAAGAGAAGCTTAAATTTGTGAGCGGAGTTCAGGTGACACAGAGCAGTTTCACAGAAAGCTTCCTTCTGGTTTCTCTCTGAGATTATTTCCTTTTTAGGATATTCTAAAGAGCGTTTCCAAATGTCCTTTCTCAGATTCCACAGAAACAGTGATTTCAAACTGTTCAATCTAAAGAATGATTTAACTCTATGAGATGAATACAAACATCACAAAACAGTTGCGCAGAAAGCTTCTCTCTGATTTTCGATGGAAGCCAATTCCTTGCCTCACACAGGCCTCCGGTTACCACCTACAATCCCTTCGCAAAACCCTAAAAGACCGACTTTCAAACTGGGATATGTAGAGAAAGCTTTAACCCTGTGAAAAGAATGGACATGTCAGAGAGCACTTTCTTCGAGTGCTTCGTTCTGTTTTTTATTGGACAACATTTCACTTTTTGCCATAGTCTTCAAAGTGCTCCGAATATCACTCTTGTGGTTTTACAGGAACAGTGTTCAAACTATGCCTTATGAGAAAAAAGTTATAACTCCCTGAGTGGAATGCACACGACACCAAGCAGTTTCTCAGAGAGCTTCTCTCCAGTTTTTATCTGACTATATTTGCTATTTCACCATAGGCCCGAATGTGATCCCAAGTATCCCTTCATGGATCCATCCACGAGGGAGGTTCCAAGCTGTGTAATGTAAAGAAAACTTCACCTCTGTGAGATGAATAAAAATAGCAAAAAGCAGATTCACAGAAAGCTTCTTTCCACTTTTTATCTGAAGATATTTCCTTCTTCACCATAGTCCTGAATGTGCTCTGGAAGGTCCCTTCGTGGACCTGTCCATGACAGTTTCCAAGCTGTGTAATATAAAGAAAGCTGTATCTATGTGAGATGATTACACATATCACACAGTAGTGTCTTAGAAAGATTCTTTCCAGTTATTGTATGAAGCTATTTCGCTTTTCACCATCGGCATCAGCATGCTCCTGAATATCACTTGGTACCTGTTTCTCCAAAAGGCTTTCCCCAATGCTGTATGGGAAGAGAGGTATGACTCTGTGACTGGAATGCACACGTCACAAAGCAGTTCGTTGGAAATCTTCTCTGCAGTTTCGGTTTATCATGTTTCCTTTTTCACCATAAGCCTCAAAGTGCTCTCGAATATCCCATCACACGGTAAACATTCACAGGGCTAGAAAACTGCTCAATGAAAAGGGAAGCTTTACTGAGCGAGAGGAATTAAGACAACACAGAGCACTTTCACAGAAAGCTTCCTACTGGATTTTTCCTGAGGATGTTTCTTTCTCCATAATCAAAGGATAGTTCCCAAATGTCATTCCTCAGATTCCACAAAAACAGTGATTTCAAGCTGCTCAGTCAAAAGAATGGTTTAACTCTAGGAGACGAATACAAACATCACAAAGCAGTTGCTCAGAGAGTTTCTCTGCTAGTTGCATCAGAAGACGCTTTCTTGATAAACACAAGACTCCGGGCATCAATAACTATCATTTCACAAATTCTTCAAAGACAGAGTTTTGCAACTGGGCAACATTGAGTAAGCATTAACTTTGTGAAGTGAATGCACATATCAGAGAACAGATTCTTGGAATGCTCCTTCCACTTTATTTCAGTATATTTCATTATTCGCCATAGTACTCAATGTGACCCGAAATATCACTTTTTCTGTTTTACAGGAACAGTGTTCTAACACTGCCTTGTGAGAAAAGAGGTATAAGTCCCTGAGTGTAATGCATACACCAAAAGGAGTTTCTCAGAAAGCTTCTATCCAGTTTTTATCTGAATATATCTCCTTGTTCACCACAGGCCTGAATATTCTCCCGAATGTCCCTTCGTGGATCCGTTCATGACAGATTTTCCAAACTGTGTAATATAAGAAAAGTTTTAACTGCAAGATGAATAAATATATGTAACACAAAGCAGTTTCCCAGAAATGTTCTTTCTAGTTTTTGCTTGAGGATATTTCCTTTTTTACTATATCCATCCCTATACTCCCGAATGTTTCTTGGTAACTTTTTCTCCAAAAATAATTCAGGAATCCTCTATGATAAGAATGGTAAATTTCTGTGAGAGGAATGCACATGTCACAAGGCAGCTCCACAGAAAGCTGCTCTCCACTTTCTGTCTAAAGATGTTTCCTTCCTCAACGTTACCCTCGAAACGCTCCAGAATACCCCTTCGCAGACTAAACAAAAACAGTGTTATGATACTGATCAATGAAAAGAAAAGCTTAACTGTGTGAGCGGAATTCAGTTGACACAGAGTAGTTTCACAGAAAGCTTCCTTCTGGATTCTCTTTGAGAATATTTGTTTTTCAGGATATTCTAAAGAAGCTTTCCAAATGTTCTTTCTCAGATTACACAGAAGCAGTGATTTAAAACTGCTCTACTCAAGGAATGATTTAACTCTCTGAGATTAATGCAAATATCACAAAAGTGTTGCCCAGAAAGCTTCTCTCCACTTTTCAATGGAAGATATTTCCGTGCCTCACTCAGTCCTCTGGTTTCCAATGACAATCAGTTCGTAGAACCCTCAAAGAACGACTTTCACACTGGGAAATGTAGAGTAAGCTTTAACCCAGTGAAAATAATGGACATTTCAGAGAGCAGTTTCTTCCAGTGCTTGTTTCTGTTTTTTATTGGATGACATTTCACTTCTTGCCATAGTCTTCAATATGCTTCGAATATCAGTCTTTTCATTTTACAAGAACAGTGTTCAAACTGTGCCTTATAAGAAAGTTATAATCTGTGTGGAATGCACACGACACCAAGCAGTTTCTCAGAAAGCTTCTCTCTAATTTTTATCTGACTATATTTGCTATTTCACCTTAGGCCCGAATGTGATCCCAAATACCCCTTCGTGGTTCCATCCACGAGGGAGTTTCCAAGCTGCGTAAGGTAAAGAAAGCTTCCTCTCTGTGAGATGAATAAACATTGCAAAAAGCAGATTCACAGAAGGCTTCTTTCCACTTTTTATCTGAAGATATTTCCTTCTTCACCATAGTCCTGAATGTGCTCTGGAAGGTCCATTCATAAATCCGTCATGACAGTTTCCAATCTGTGTAATGTAAAGAAAGCTTAATGTATGTGAGATGATTACAGATATCACAGGGTAGATTCCTAGAAACCTCTTTCCAGTTTTCCTCTCAGGCTATTTCGCTTTTCACCATCGGCATCAACATGCTCCCGATAATCCCTTGGTTCCTGTTCCTCCAAAAGGGTTTGCCCGACTCTATATGAGACGAGAGGTATAGCAATGTGACTGGAATGCACATGGCACAAACCAGTTCCTCGGAAAGCTTCTCTCAACTTTCGGTCTGATTATTTTTCCTTTTTCACCGTAAGACTCAAAGTGCTCCTGAATATCCCATCACATGCTAAACTTACAAAGGGCTAGAAAACTGCTCAATGAAAAGGGAGGCTTAACTGAGTGAGAGGAATTAAGACCACACAGAGCAGTTTCACAGAAAGCTTCCTACTGCATTTTTGCTGAGGATATTTCTTTCTCTATATTCTGAGGTTCGTTCCCAAATGTCCTTCCTCCGATTCCACAAAAACAGTGATTTCAAGCTGCTCAGTCAATAGAATGGTTTTACTCTATGAGACGAATACACATCGCAAAGCAGTTCCTCAGAACCGTTCTCTGCTAGTTGTGTTGGAGGATGCTTTCTTGCTAACCAGAAGCTTCCGGTCGTCAAAAACTATCCCTTCACAGATATTTCAAAGACAGAATTTTTAAACTGGGCAACGTGGAATAAACATTAACTCTGTGCAATGAATGCACATATCAGAGAGAAGATTCTTGGAATGCTTCTTTCTCGATTTTATTTGAGTATATTACACTATTTGTCATAGTCCTCAATGCGCTCCAAAATATCACTTTTTTGGTTTCACAGGAACAGTGTTCAAACGCTGCCTTGTCAGAAAAGAGGTATAACTCCCTGAGTGGAATGCATATATCACAAAGTAGTTTTTCAGAAAACGTCTACCCAGTTTTATGTGAAGATATCTCCACTTTCACCGTTGGCCCGAATGTGCTCCCCAATGTCCGTTTGAGGATCCGTGTTTGACGGAATTTCCAAACTGCTTAATATAAGAAAAGTTTTAACTATGCGATATTATTAAATATATCTAACACAAAGCAGTTTCTCAGAAATCTTCGTGCCAGTTTTTCTCTAAGTATATTTCCTTTTTAACCATAACCATCCCTGTACTCCCGAATGACTTTTGTTGCTTTTTCTCCAAAAGGGATTCCGGAATCCTCGAGGAGAAGAAAGGTGTATCTCTGTGAGGGGAAACACACGTCACCAAGCAGCTCCTCAGAAATCTTCTCTTCAGTTTCTATCTAAAGATGTTTCCTTTCTCACCATAAGCCTCAAAGCACTCCTGAGTATCCTTTCGCAGACAAAACAAAAACAGTGCTATGATACTGCTCAATGAAAAGAGAAGCTTAAATGAATGAGCGGAATTCATGTGACACAGGGTAGTTTCACGGAAAGTTTCCTTCTGGTTTCTCACTGAGGTTATTTCTTTTTCAGGATATTCTAAACAGCGTTTCCAAATGTCCTTTCTCAGATTCCACAGAAACAGTGATTTCATACTGCTCAATCCAAAGAATGATTTAACTCTATGAGATGAAAACAAACATCACAAAAGAGTTGTGCAGAAATATTCTCTCCGGTTTTCAATGCAGGAAATTTTCTTGCTCAACACAGACCTGTGGTTGCCAAGTAATATCCCTTGACAGAACCCTCAAAGACCACCTTTCAAACTTAGAAATGTGGAGTAAGTTTAACCCAGTGAAAAGAGTGGACATGTCAGAGAGCAGCTTCTTCGAGTGCTTCTCTCTGTTTTATATTGGACGACATTTCACTTTTTCCCATAGTCTTCAATGTGCTCCGAATATCACTCTTTGGTTTTACAGGGACAGTGTTCAAATTGTGCCTGATGAGAAGAAAGTTACAACTCAGTGAGTGGAATGCACACATCACCAAGCAGTTTCTCAGAAAGCTTCTCTCCAGTTTTTATCTGACTATATTTGCTACTTCACGATAGGACTCAATGTGATCGCAAATATCCCTATGTGAATCCATCCACGAGGTAGTTTCCAAGCTGCATAATGTAAGGAAAGCTTCATCTATGTGAGATGAATAAACATAGCAAAAAGCAGATTCACAGAATGCTTATTTCCAGTTTTTAACTGAAGATATTTCCTTTTTCACCATAGTCCAGAATGTGCTCCCGAAGGTCCCTTCATGGTTCCATCCATGACAGTATCTAAGCTGCGTGATGTAAAGAAAGCTTTATCTATATCAGATGATTACAGATATCACAGAGTAGTTTCCTAGAAAACTTTGTTTCATTTTTTGTCTCAGGCTATTTTTCTTTCCACCATCAGCATCAACATGCTCCCGAATTTCACATTGTACCTGTTTCTCCAAAAGAGTTTCCCTGACGCTGTATGAGAACAGAGGTATAACACTGTGACTGAAATGCACACGTCACAATGCAGTTCCTCGGAAAGGTTCTCTCCAGTTTCAGTCTGATCATAATTCCTTTTTCACTAAAAGTCTCAAAGTGCTCCCAAATATCCCGTCACATGCTAAACATACTCAGGGTTAGAAAACTGCTCAATGAAAAGGGAGGCTTAACTGAGCAAGAGGAATTAAGACAACACAGAAGAGTTTCATATAAAGCTTCCTACAGGATTTTTCCTGAGAATATTTCTTTCTCCATATTCTAAGGATCACTCCCAAATGTCCTTCCTCAGATTCCACCAAAACAGTGATTTCAAGCTGCTTAAACCAAGGATTGGTTTACATCTATGAGACGAATACACACATTGCAAAGCAGTTGCTCATAACGTTTCTGTGCAGGTTTCATCAGAACAGGTTTCCTCACTCACCTCAAGCCTCTGGGCGTCCTAAATATCCCTTCACAGATTCTGAAAAACCGAGTTTCATAACTGAGCAACATAGAGTAAGCATTAACTCTGTGAAATGAATGCATATCTCAGAGAACAGATTCTTGGAACGCTGCTTCCTCGATTTTATTTCAGTATATTTCACTATTTGCCATAGTCCTCAATGCGTTCCAAAATATCACTTTTTCAGTTTCACAGGAACCGTGTGCAAGCACTTCCTTGTGAGAAAAGAGGTTAAACTCCCAGAGTGGAATGCATACATCACAAAGTAGTTTCTCAGAAAGCTTCTATCCAGTTTTTATCTGAAGATATCTCATCCTTAACCGTAGGCCTGAATGTGCTCCCGAAAGTACCTTCGCGTTTCTGTGCATGAAGGAGATTCCAAACTGCGTAATATAGTTGAAGTTTTAACTAGGCGAGATGAATAAATATATCTAACACAAAGCAGTTTCACAGAAATCTTCTTTCTCGTTTTTGTCTGAGGATATTTCCTTTTTCGTCATCGTCTTCGCTATTCTCCTGATTATCTCTTGGTAGCTTTTTCTCAAAAACGGATTCTGGAATTCTCTAAAAGAAGAAAGATGTATTTCTGTGAGTGGAATGCACACATCACAAAGAAGCTGCTCAGAAATTGTCTCTCCAGTTTTTATTGAAGACGTTTCCATTCTCACTATAAGCCTCAAAGCACTCCAGAATATCCCTTCGCAGTCTAAACCAAGACAGTGTTATGATGCAGCTGAATGAAAAGAGAAGCTTAACTGTGTGAGTGGAATTCACGTGACACAGAGCAGTTTCCCAGAAAGCTTCCCTCTGGTTTCTATCTGAGGTTATTTCTTTTTCAGGGAATTCTAAAGAGTGTTTCCAAATGTCCTTTCTCAGATTCCACAGAAACAGTGATTTCAAACTTCTCAATCCAAAGAATGATTTAACGCTATGAGATGAATACAAACATCACAAAAGAGTTGCGCAGAAAGCCAGTCTCCGATTTTCGATGGAAGACATTTCTTTGCCTCACACAGGTCTCCGATCATCACTTACTATTCCTTCACAGAACCTTCAAGGACCGACTTTAAAACTGGCAAACGTAGAGTAAGCTTTAAACCTGTGAAGAGAATGGATTTGTCAGAGAGCAGTTTTCTCCATTGCTCCTTTCTGTTTTTTTTTTTTTAGACAACATTTCTCTTTTTGCCATAGTCGTCAAAGTGCTGCGAATATCACTCTTTTGTTTTTACAGGAACACTGTTCAAACTGTGCCTCGGGAGAATAAAGTTATAACTCCCTGAGTGGAATACACACATTCCCAAGCTGTATCTCAGAAAGTTTCTCTCCATTTTTTATTTTTTATTTTTTTTGAGACAGAGTATCGCTCTGTCACCCAGGCTGGAGTGCAGTGGCGCGATCTCAGCTCACTGCAAGCTCTGCCTCCCGGGTTCCCGCCATTCTCCTGCCTCAGCCTCCCGATTAGCTGGGACTACAGGCGCCTGCCACCTCGCCCAGCTAGTTTTTTGTAGTTTTAGTAGAGACGGGGTTTCACCATGTTACCCAGGATGGTTTCGATCTCCTGACCTCGTGATCCGCCCGTCTCAGCCTCCCAAAGTGCTGGGATTACAGGCTTGAGCCACCGCGCCCGGCCTCTCTCCATTTTTTATCTGCCTGTATTTCCTCTTTCACCATAGGCCTGAATGTGATCCCAAATATCACTTCGCAGATCCAGTCATGAGGTAGTTTCCAAGCTGCGTAATGTAAAGCAAGCTTTATCTATACGAGATGAACAAACATAGCAAAAAGCAGATTCACAAACTGCTTTTTTCCAGTTTTGATCTGAAGATATTTCCTTTTTCACCATAGTCCAGAATGTGCTCCCAAAGGTCCTTCGTGGATCCGTCCATGACAGTTGCCAAGCTGCGTAACGTAAAGAAAGCTTTATCTATGTGAGATGATTGCAAATATCACAGAGGAGTTTCCTCGAAAGCTTCTTTCCAGTTTCTGTCTGAGGCTATTTCCCTATTCACCATCGGCATCAACATGCTACCGAATATCACTTGGTACCTGTTTCTCCAAAAGGGTTTCCCTGACGCTGTATTAGAAGAGAGGTATAAAACTGTGACTGGAACGCACACATCACAAAGCAGTTCCTCGGAAAGCTTCTCCCTAGTATCGGTTTGAGCAGATTTCCTATTTCACCGTTAGCCTCAAAGTGCTCCGGAATGTCGCATCACATGCTGAACATACACAGGGCTAGAAAACTGCTCAATGAAAAGACAGGCTTATCTGAGTGAGAGGAATTAAGATGACACAGAGAAGTTTCACAGAAAGCTTCCTTCTGGATTTTACATGAGGATATTTCTTTCTCTATATTCCAAGGATCGTTCCCAAAGATCCTTCCTCAGATTCCACAAAAACGGTGATTTCAAGCTGCTCAATATAAAGAATGGTTTAAGCTTAGGAGACGAACACACACATAGCAAAGCAGTTTCTCAAAATGTTTCTCTGCAGGTTTCATTGGAAGATGTTTCCTCGCTCACCACAAGCCTCCGGGGGTCACTAAATATCCGTTCACATATTCTTGAAATACAGAGTTTCGAAACTGAGCAACATAGATTAATCATTAACTCTATGAAGTGAATGCACATATCAGAGAGCAGATTCCTGGAATGCTTCCTTCTCGATTTTATTTCTGTATATTTCACTATTCACCATAGTCCTCAAAGGATTCTGAAATATCACTTTTTCGGTTTCACAGGAACAGTGTTCAAACACTGCCTTGTGAGAAAAGAGGTGGAACTCCCTGAGTGGAATGCATACATCACAGAGTAGTTTGTCAGAAAGCTTCTATCCAGTTTTTATCTGAAGATATCTCCTCCTTCACCATATGCCTGAACTGCTCCCAAATGTCCTTTCACGGATCTGTGCACGACAGAGTTTCCAAACTGCGTAATATAATTAAAGTTTTAACTATGGGAGATGAATAAATATATGTAACACAAAGCAGTTTCGCAGAAATCTTCTTTCCAATTTTTATCTGAGGTTATTTCTTTTTTCACCGTGGTTGTCACTATACTCCTGAATATCTCTTAGTACCTTTTTCTCCAAAAGGGCTTCCGGAATGTTCTAGGAGAAGAAAGGTATATTTCTGTGAGTGGAATGCACACGTCAGAAAACAGCTCCTCAGAAAGCTTCTCTCCAGTTTGTATTTGAAGACATTTACTTTCTCACGGTAAGCCTCAAAGTCCTTCAGAATATCCCTTTGCAGACCAAACAGAAACAGTGTTATGATACAGCTCAATGAAAAGAGAAGCCTAACTGTGTGAGCGGAATTCACGTGACACAGAGCAGTTTCACAAAAAGGTTCCTTCTGGTTTGTCTCTGAGGTTATTACTTTTCATGATTTTCTAAAGAGCATTTTGAAATGTCTCTTCTAAATTCCACAGAAAAAGTGATTTCAAACTGCACAATGCAAAGAATGACTTAATGTTTGAGATGAATACAAACATCACAAAAAGGTGGACAGAAAGTGTCTCTCCGATTTTCAATGGAAGACATTTACTTGCCTCACACAGGCTCACCAGTCGCCACTTACTATCCCTTTGTAGAACTCTCAAAGACAGACTTTCAAGCTTGGAAATGTAGAGTAAGCTTAAAACCTGTGAAAAGAATGGACATGTCAGAGAGCAGTTTCTTTGAGTGCTTTTTTCTGTTTTTTATTGGACGACATTTCACTTTTTGCCGTAGTCTTCAATGTGCTGCGAACATCACTCTTTTGGTTTCACAGGAACTGTATTCAAACTGTGCCTTATGAGAAGAAAGTTATAACACCCTGAGTGGAATGCACACATCACCAAGCAGTTTCTCAGAAAGCTTCTCTCCAGTTTTTATGTGACTATATTTTCTCTTAACCATAGGCCCGAATGTGACCCCAAATATCCATTGCAGATCCAACCACGAGGGAGTTTCCAAGCTTTGTCATGTAAAGAAAGCTTCATGTAGTTGAGATGAATATATACAGCAAAAAGCAGATTCACAGAAAGCTTCTTTCCATTTTTTATCTGAAGATATTTCCTTTTTCACCATAATACTGAATGTGCTCCCAAAGGTCCCTTCATGGATCCGTCCATGACAGCTTCAAAGTTGCGTAATGTAAAGAAGCTTTATCTATGTGAGATGATTACACATATCACAGAGTATTTTCCTAGAAAGCTTCTTTCCAGTTTTGGTCTGAGAATATTTTCCTTTTCACCATTGGCATCCAAATGCTCCTGAATATCACTTGATACCTGTTTCTCCAAAAGGATTTCCCTGACGCTGTATGAGAAGAGAAGTATAACACTGTTACTGCAATGCACACGTCACAATGCAGTTTCTCGTAAAGCTTCTCTCCAGTTTCGGTCTGAACATATTTCCTTTTTCACCATTAGCCTCAAAGTGTTCCCGAAAATCCCATCACATGCTAAACATACACAGGGCTAGAAAACTGCTCAATGAAAAGAGAGGCTTATCAGAGTGAGAGGAATTAAGACAACACAGAGCAGTTTCACAGAATGCTTTCTTCTGGATTTTACCTGACGATATTTCTCTCTGCATATTCTAAGGATCGTTGTCAAATGTCCTTCCTCAGATTCCAAAAAAACAATGACTTCAAGCTGCGCAATCCAAAGAATGGTTTAACTCTAGGAGACGAATACACACATTGCATAGCTGTTGCTCAGAACATTTCTCTGCAGGTTTCATCGGAAGACATTTCCTTGCTCACCACAAGCCTCCGGGTGTCACTAAATATCCCTTCACAGATTCTTCAAAGACAAAGTTTTGAATCTGGGCAACATAGAGTAAGCTTTAACTCTGTGAAGTGAATCCATATATCAGATAGCAGATTCCTGGAAAGCTTCTTCCTCGATTTTATTTCAATATATTTCACTATTTGCTATAGTCCTTAATGCGTTCCGAAATATCACTTTTTTGGTTTCACAGGAACAGTGTTCAAACACTGCGTTGTGAGAAAAGAGGTATAACTCCCTGAGTGGAATGCATAAATCACAAAATAGTTTCTCAGAAAGCTTCTATCCAGCTTTTATCTGAAGATATCTCCTCTTTAACCGTAGGCATGAATGTGTTCCTGAGTGTCGTTTTGTGGAACCTTGCATGACGGAGTTTCCAAACTGCGTACTATAATTCATTTTTTAACTATGGGAGATGAATAAATATATCAAACACAAAGCATTTTCAAAGAAATCTTCTTTCCAGTTTTTGTCTGAGGATATTACCTTTTTCACCATAGTCCATCAGTATACTCCCGAATATCTCTTTGTTGCCGTTACTCCAAAAGTGATTCTCGAATCCTCTAGGAGAAGAAAGGTATATTTCTGTGAGTGGAATGCACACGTCACAAAGCAGCTCCTCAGAAAGCTTCTCCCCAGTTTCTCTCTGAAGACCTTTCCTATCTCAGCATAAGCTTCAAATCCCTCCAGAATATCATTCGCACACTAAACATAACAGGGTTATGATACATCTCAATGAAAGGAGAAGCCTAACTGCGTGAGTGGAATTCATGTGACACAGAGCAGTTTCACAGAAAGCTTCCTTCTGCTTTCTCTCTGAGGTTATTTCTTTTTCAGGATACTCTAAAGAGCGTTTCTGAATGTCCTTTCTCAGATTCCACAGAAACAGTGATTTCAAACTGCTGAATGCAAAGAATGATTTTAGTCCATGAGATGAATACAAACATCAAAAACGAGTTGCGCAGAACACTTGATTTAACGCTATGAGATGAATACAAACATCACAAAAAAGTTGGGCGGAAAGCTTCCCTCCGATTTTCGATGGAAGACATTTCCTTGCCTCACACTGTCCTCTGGTCGCCGTTTACTATCCCTTCGCAGAACCCTCAAAGTCCGACTTTCAAACTGGGAAATATAAAGTAAGCTTTCACCTTGTGAAAAGAATGGGCATGTCAGAGAGCAGTTTTTTCGAGTGCTTCTCTCTGTTTTATTGGACGACATTTCACTTTTTGCCATAGTCTTCAACGTGCTCTGAATATCAAAATTTTGGTTTTACAGAAGCAGTGTTTAAACTGTGCCTCATGTGAAGAAAGATATAACATCCTGAGTGGAATGCACACATCACCAAGCAGTTTCTCAGAAAGCTTCTCTCCAGTTTTTATCTGACTATATTTCCTATTTCACCGTAGGCAAGAATGTCATCCCAAATATCCCTTAGTGGATCCATACATGAGGGAGTTTCCAAGCTGCATAATGTAAAGAAAGCTTCATCTCTGTGAGATGAATAAACATAGCAAAAAGCAGATTCACAGA
The DNA here is from genome assembly GCF_002776525.5 of Piliocolobus tephrosceles. Lineage (NCBI taxonomy): Eukaryota > Metazoa > Chordata > Mammalia > Primates > Cercopithecidae > Piliocolobus > Piliocolobus tephrosceles. The sequence goes on from NC_045437.1 coordinate 70,577,753, forward strand.
AAGCTTCTTTCCAGGTTGAATCTGAAGATATTTCCTTTTTCACCATAGTCCTGAATGTGCTCCCGAGGTCCCTTCATGGATTCGTCCATGACAGTTTCCAAGCTGCGTAATGTAAAGAAAGCTTTATCTATGTGAGATGATTACACATACCACAGAGTAGTTTCCTAGAAAGCTTCTTTCCAGTTTTTGTCTGAAGCTATTTCCCTTCCCACCATTGGCATCAACATGCTCCCAAATATCACCTGGTACCTGTTTCACCAAATGTGTTTCCCCAACGTGATATGAGAAGAGAGGTATAACACGGTGACTAGAATGCTCACGTCACAATGCAGTTTCTACGAAAGCTTCTCTCCAATTTCGGTCTGAATATATTTTCTTTTCACCGCTAGCCTCAAAGTGCTCCCGAATATCCCATCACACGCTGAGCATTCACAGGGATAGAAAACTGCTCAATGAAAAGCGAGCCTTATCTGAGTGAGCGGAATTAAGACGACACAGAGCAGTTTCATGGAAAGCCTCCTTCTGGATTTTACCCTAGGATATTTCTTTCTCCATATTCTAAAGATCGTTCCCAAATGTCCTTCCTCAGATTCCACATAAAAAAAGTGATTTCAAGCTGCTCGATCCAAAGAATGGTTTAACTCTAGGAGATGAATAGATACATCACAAAGCAGTTGGTCTGAATGTTTCCCTGCAGGATTCATTGGAAGACGTTTTCTTATTCACCACAAGCCTCCGGGCGTCACTAAATATCCCTTCACAGATTTTTCAAAGACAGAGTGTCGAAACTGGGCAACATCGAGGAAGCATTAACTTTGTGAAGTGAATGCACATATAGGAGAGCAGATTCTTGGAACTCTTCTTCCTCGATTTTATTTCAGTATATTTCACTATTGGCCACAGTACACAATGTGCCCCGAAATATCACCTTTTCGGTTTCACAGGAACAGTGTTCTAACACTGCCTTGTGAGAAAGGAGGTATAAGTCCCTGAGTGGAATGCATACACCAAAAGGAGTTTATCAGAAAGCTTCTATCCAGTTTTTATCTGAAGATATCTCCTTTTTCACTGTGGGCCTGAATGTGCTCCCGAATGTCCCTTCATGGATCCGTTCATGACGGAGTTTCCAAACTGCGTAATATAAGAAAAGTTTTAGCTACACAAGATGAGTAAGTATATCTAACTCAAAGCAGTTTAACAGAAATCTTCTTTCCTGTTTTTGTCTGAGGATATTTCCTTTTTCACCGTATCCATCCCTATACTCCCGAATGTCTCCTGGTTGCTTTTTCTCCAAAAGGATTTCTGGGATCCTCTCTGATAAGAAGGGCATATTTCTGTGAGAGGAGTGCACATGTCACAAGGCAATTCCACAGAATGCTGCTTTCCAGTTTCTGTCTAAAGATGTTTCCTTTCTCATCATAAGCCTTGAAACGCTCCAGAATATAGCTTTGAAGACTAAACAAAAAGAGTGGTATGATACCGATCAATGGAAAGAGAAGCTTAACCTAGTGAGCGGAATTCAAGTGACAAAGAGTAGTTTCACAGAAAGCTTCCTTCCGGATTCTCTTTGAGATTATTTCTTTTTCAGGGTATTCTAAAGAAGCTTTCCAAGTGTTCTTTCTCAGATTCCACAGAAGCAGTGATTTCAAATGGCTCAATCCAAAGAATGATTTAACTCTCTGAGAAGAATTCAAACATCACAAAAGAGTTGCCTAGAAAGCTTCTCTCCAATTTTTGATGGAAGATATTACGTTGCCTCACTCAGTCCTCCGTTTACCACTGACAATCCCTTCACAGAACCCTCAAAGACCAACTTTCAAACTGGGAAATGTAGAGTAAGCTATAACCCAGTGAAAAGAATGGACATGTCAGAGAGCAGTTTCCTCGAATGCTTCCTTCTGTTTTTTATTGGACTACATTTCACTTTTTGCCATACTCTTCAATATGCTCCGAATAACACTCTTTCGGTTTTTCAGGAACAGTGTTCAAACTGTGCCTTATGAGAAGACATTTATAACTCCCTGAGTGGAATGCACATATCACCAAGCAGTTTCTCAGAAAGCTCCTCTCCAATTTTTTTCTGACTGTATTTCCTCTTTCACAATAGACCCGAATGTGATCCCAAATATCCCTTCGCGGATACATCCACGAGGGAGTTTCCAAGCTGTGTCATGTAAACAAAGCTTCATCTAGGTGAGATGAATAAACATAGCAAAAAGCAGATTCACTGAAAGCTTCTTTCCAGTTTTTATCTGAAGATATTTCCTTTTTCACCATAGTCCATAATGTGCTCCTGAAGGTCCCTTCGGGGATCCGTCCATGACAGTTTCCAAGCTGCGTAATTTAAAGAAAGTTTTATCTATGTGAGATGATTACACATATCACAGAGCAGTTTCCTGGAAAGTTTCTTTTCAGTTTTGATCTGAGGTTATTTCCCTTTTCAACATCAGCATCAACATGCTTCCGATTATCACCTGGGATCTGTTTCTCCAAAAGGGTCTTCCTGATGCTCGACAGGAAGAAAGGTATAACACTGTTACTGGAATAATCAGGAACCCTTTGAGGCTTACGGTGAGAAAGAAACGTCTTTAGATAGAAAGTGGAGAGAAGCTTCTGCGGAGCTGGTTTGTGACATCTGCGTTCCACTCACAGAAATACACGTTTCTTCTCATAGAGGATTCTGGAATGCCTTTGGAGGGAAAGCTACCAGGAGATACTGGGGAGTATAGCGACAACTATGGTGAAAAAGGAAATATCCTCAGACAAAAACTGGAAAGAAGGTTTCTGTGAAACTTCTTTGTGTTAGATGTATTTTTTTATCTCACATAGTTAAAACTTTACTTCTATCATGCAGTTTGGAAAGTCCCTCATGCACGGATCCACGAAGGGACATTCAGGAGCACATTCAGGCCTACGATTAAAGAGGAGATGTCTTCAGATAAAAACTGGATAGAAGCTTGCTGAGTAACTACTTTGTGATGTATGCATTCCACTCAGGGAGTTATACTTCTTTTCTCACAAGGCCGTGTTTGAACACCGTTCCTCTGAAACCAAAAAAGTGATATTTTGGAACGCATTGTGGACTATGGTGAATAGTGAAATATACTGAAATAAAATCGAGGAAGAAACGTCCCAAGAATCTGCTCCCTGATATGTGCATTCACTTCACAGTGTTAATGCATACTCTATGCTGCCCAGTTTTGAAATACTGTTTTTGAAGAATCTGTGAAGGGATATTTGGTGACGCCCAGAGGCTTGTGGTGAGCCAGGAAATGTGTTCCGATGAAACCTGCAGAGAAACTTCCTGAGCAACTGCTTTGTGATGTGTGTATTCTTCTCATAGATTTAATCCATTCTTTTGATTGAACAGCTTGAAATCACTGTCTTTGGGGAATCTGAGGAAGGACATTTGAAAACGATCCTTAGAATGTGGAGAAAGAAATATCCTCAGGTATAATCCAGAAGGAAGCTGATTTGCTTTTCTATGACCACCAGAGAGAGCACAAAAGAACCAGCGAGTAGGCAGGGCTACAAGTAGAACTGCAAATTTATTCTTTGGTCATCTATCTTCAGGGAAGAAGGAGTGCAAGGTGAGGTCGCTCGGCCTCCAGCAAAGGGGGCCGAGAGCGTCGGCTGGTAGAGATCTCAGGTGGAGTTCCTGAGGCAGTCCCAACAAGAATGGGGGCTGAGGAAGCCAGCGCCACGAGTCTGCCAGGAGCGACTTTTCTAGGAGTGAATGGGCAATAGGTGGGGCACGGACATGTCGTGGAGGAAGAGGGGCTCCACAGGTGCCACCAGGTAAATCTTGGTCTCTTCGGATTGACATCACCTGTCGCATGCCTGGTTGGTCTGCACCTTCCTGGGCGCCAGCTACATTTTCACGCACACGGGAAAAGTTGATGATGAAGAACCCGGAAGTGTGCTATCTTGCCTCCGTTCGTCCAAACAGTTCAAACTTTTATTGATAATAGTGATAAGGCATCGACGTGATCTGTCTGGCTACCTGCTGCTGTTAAGGGGCATCGTTAATGTCAGAACCTAAGGTTGGTATTTGGACGTACGGATGAAGAAGTGTTTGGTTGAAGGTGATGCGAGTGATTTCTTGAATCTTGGCACACAGAAATTTGATCAAAATGGAGGCAAACCATAAAATAAAGCACAGTATTACTATAAGAATGAGGAATGGAAGCATTCGTTGGAAGTATAGTCCTGGCAACGCTGGGTAGTATGAGATAGTTCAGAAAATATAGTAAGTTTGAGGCGAGTGGGGGAACGCCAACCTGATTTCCACTGATTGCTTTTGGTAGGGGCCCTTTTTAGCTGGGAATGAGGAACGAGTGCGCAAAGTAGTTGTTGGCCAAGCAGCAATTAAGGAGTGGAGTTTTCGTGGAGTAGATGGCTTTCCGTCCACTCCGACTATGGAGATACTGAATGGAAGGCCAGGTTCAGAGAAGGACGGCAAAACAGAATAAGTAGCCCCACTGTCGATTAAAAAAAATTGTCTTACCCGCTACCAGGAGAGTTACCTGTGGCTCGGTGAGGGTGTTGGAAATCCTCGAGTCTTGGCACCTTCAGTTGTCATCGTCCAGATGTAGGAGCTGGAAGGGGCTCCCAGAATCCTGGGAAATGGGTCACGTTGAGACGTGGCCCCTGTTCTCAGGGAGGGGCAATCAGACTTCCAGTGTCCTTCCTGTTGGCAAGCAGGGCAGGGGGTTGCTAGTGGACGAGGGTTAGGACATTCAAAGGCCCAATGTCCTGACGGCTTGCACTTATAGCAAGGCTGCGTTGGGGCTCGGGGACATCGTGGACATTTCTTGGCATAGTGTCCAGCATTGTCACACTTATAGGAGGCTCCTTTTGTAACCTTGGAGTCTGCAGGGTGTGTGCTCTCTAGTCTTGGGTTATAACTGGGCTGTAAAGCCGCCGCTAGGAGCTGCACCTTCTGTTCAAGGTGAGCCTGCCCCTGTGCCTCAGCTGTCTTCTCTCTGGAGCTATACAGCTTAAAGGCTAATTTAACGAGGTCTTGTATTAAATGTCTGAGGACCATCCTCTACCTTTTGAAGTTTTTTACGAATGTCAGGAGCTGATGGAGAAATGAAATAAGACGCCAAAATGGTGGTCCCTGTGGGGGAGGCCGGATCGAACCGGGTTTCCTCTTTATTTACACAATGGAGATCTCTGCCTGGCTTCAAAGTGTCCTTTGAAATCACCAGAGACAGACTGGAGGCTCTTGGAGCCAAGGAGGAGATTACCTTTTGGCGACGGACGTCTCTGTCCTGAACGGGTCTCCCGAGCTACTTGGTGGCTCAAATGTAGGCCTCTGACCTGTGCAGGAGATTTGGCCGAGGGAGGTAAAGAGGAGACAAGGGCACTTACCCCAGAGAGGCTGTGAGAGTGAGGAAAGCGTGACACAGGTCCTGATCCGTCTGTGGCGTGGGAACAGGAGGAGGTTCCTCAACACTTAGATGCCTGAGGAGGGTTCTCCTCCCGGGTTCGGCACCAACTGAATTGTTTTTCTAAGACCACCAGAGATAGCACAAAAGAACCAGCGAGTAGGCAAGGCTAAAAGCAAAACTGCAAATTTAATCTTTGGTCATCTAGCTTCGGGGAAGGTGTGCAAGGTGAGGTCTGTCCGCCTCCGGCAAAGGAGGCCGAGAGAGTCGCCCGATAGATCTCTTGGGCGGAGTTCCTGATGCAGTCCCAACAAGAATTGGGGCTGAGGAAGCCCGCACCATGCGTCTACCACGATCGGCTTTTCTAGGAGTGGAAGGGCAATAGGTGGGGCACGGACGTGTCGGGGAGGAGGAGGGGCTCCACAGGTGTCACCAGGTAAATCTTGGTCTCCTTGGATTGACATCACCTGTCGCAGGCCTGATTTGTCTGCACTTTCCTGTGCACCGGCTATATTTTCACACACATGGGAAAAGATGATGATGAAGAACCCGGAAGTGTGCCATCTTGCCTCCGTTCGTCCAAACAGAAGCTGTCTTTGAAACTCTTCTGTGTCGTCTTAATTCCTCTCGCTCAGTTAAGCCTATCTTTTCATTGAGCAGTTTTCTGCTTCTCTTTTCAGAGAACAGTATCATAACACTGTTTTTGTTTAGTCCGCAAAGGGATATTCAGAAGATATATGCTCCCGAATATGACTTGGTACATGTTGCTCCAAAACGATTTCCCCGACGCTGTATGAGACGAGAGGTATAATACTGTGAATGGAATGCACATGTCACAAAGCAGTTTCTCAGAAACCTTCCCTCCAGTTTTTATCTGACTATATTTGCGATTTCACCACAGGCCTGAATGTGATCCCAAATACCCCTTTCACGGATCCAACCACGAGGGAGTTTAGAAGGTGCGTAATGTAAAGAAAGCTTCATCTATGTGAGATAAATAAACACAACAAAAAGCAGATTCACAGAAAGCTTCTTTCCAGTTTATATCTGAAGATATTTCCTTTTTCACCATATTCCAAAATGTGCTCTCGAAGGTCCCTTCGTGGATCCGTCCATGACAGTTTCTAAGCTGTGTAACGTAAAGATAGTTTATGTACGTGAGATGATTACACATATCGCAAAGTAGTTTCCTAGAAAGCTTCTCTCCAGTTTTTGTCTGAGGGTATTTCCCTTTACACCATCGGCATCAACATGCTCCCAAATATCACTCGGTACCTGTTTCTGCAAAAGGGTTTCCCCGACGCTGTAAGAGAAGAGAGTTATAACACTGTGACTGGAATGCACACGTCACAAAGCAGTTCCTCAGAATATTTCTCTCCAGTTTCGGTCTGAACGTATTTCCTATTTCACCATTAGGCTCAAAGTGCTCCCGAATATCCCAACACACGCTAAACATGCACAACGCTAGAAAACTGCTCAATGAAAAGAGAGGCTTATCTGAGTGAGAGGAATTAAGACGACAGTGAGCAGTTTCACAGAAAACTTCTTTCTGGATTTTACCTGTGGATATTACTTTCTCCATATTCTAAGGATTATTCCCAAATGTCCGTCCTCAGATGCCACAAAAACAGTGATTTCAAGCTGCTCAATCCAAAGAATGGTTTAACTCTAGGAGACGAATACACACATCACAAAGCAGTTGCTCAGAACATTTCTCTGCAGGTTTCATCTGAAGACGTTTCCTCGCTCACCAGAAGCCTCCAGGCGTCACTAAATATTCCTTCACAGATTCTTCAAAGACAGAGTTTCGAAACTGGGCAACATACAGTAAGCATTACCTCAGTGACGTGAATGCACATATTAGCGAGCAGATTCCTTGAACGCATCTTCCTCGATTTTATTTCAGTATATTTCAATATTCCCCATAGTCCTCAATGCGTTACAAAATATCACAATTTCAGTTTCAGAGGAAAAGTGTTTAAACACTGCCTTGTGAGAAAAGAGGTATAACTCCCTCAGTGGAATGCATACATCAGAAAGTAGTTTCTCAGAACGCTTCTATCCAGTTTTCATCTGAAGGTATCTCCTCTTTCCTGTAGGCCTGAATGTGCTCCTGAGTGTCCCTTCGCAGATCTGTGCATGACGGTTTTTCCAAAATGCGTAGTATAATTACTGTTTTAACTATGAGAGACCAATAAATATAATTCAGACAAAGCAGTTTCACAGAAATCGTCTTTCCTGTTTTTGTCTGAGGATAATTTTTTTTTTCATCATAGTCATAGCTATACTCCCGAATATCTATTGGTAGATTTTTCTCCAAAAAGGATTCCGGAATCCTCTAGGAGAAGAAAGGTTAGCCTCAAAGTGCTCCCGAAAATACCATCACACGCTAAACATACACAGGGTGAGAAAACTGCTCAATGAAAAGAGAGGTTTATCTGAGTGAGAGGAATTAAGCCAACACAGAGCAGTTTCACAGAAAGCTTCCTTCTGGTTTCTCTCTCAGGTTATTTCTTTTTCAGTATATTCTAAAGAGCGTTTGCCAATGTCCTTTCTCAGATTCCACAGAAACAGTGGTTTCCAACTGGTCAATCCAAAGAAAGATACAACTCTATGAGTTGAAGACAAACATCACAAAAGACGTGGGCAGAAAGCTTCTTTCTGATTTTCTATGGAAGAAATTTCCTTGCCTCACACAGGCCTCCAGTCGCCACTTACTATCCCTTTGCAGAACCCTCAAAGACCGACTTTCAAACTGGGAAACATAGAGTAAGCATTCACCCTGTGAAAAGAATGGACATGTCAGAGAGCAGTTTCTTAGAGTGCTTCTCTCTGTGTTTTATTGGACGACATTTCACTTTTTGCCATAGTCTTCAATGTGGTCCGAATATCACTCTTTTGGTTTTACGGGAACAGTGTTGAAACTGTGCCTTATGAGAAGAAAGTTATAACTACCTAAGTGGAATGAACACATCACAAAGCAGTTTCTCAGAAAGGTTCTCTCCAGTTTTTATCTGACAATATTTCCTATTACACCATAGGCCCGAATATGATCCCAAATTTCCCTTCGCGGATCCAACCACGAGGGAGTTTCCAAGCTGCATAATATAAAGAAAGCTTCATCTATGTGAGATGAATAAACATAGAAAAAAGCAGATTCACAGAAAGCTTCTTTCCATTTTCTATCTGAAGATATTTCATTTTTCACCATAGTCCTGAACGTGCTTGCAAAGGTCCCTTGGTGGTTTCGTGCATGAGAGTTTCCAAGCTGTGTAATGTAAAGAAAGGTTTATCTATGTGAGACGATTACACATATCACAGAGTAGTTTCCTAGAAAGCTTCCTTCCAGTTTTTGTCTGAGGCTATCTCTGTTTTCACCATTGGCATCAACATGCTCCCGAATATCACTTGGTAGCTGTTTCTCCAAAAGGGTTTTCCCAAAGCTATATGAGAAGAGAGGTATAACACTGTGATTGGAATGCACATGTCACAAAGCAGTTCCTCAGAAACTTCTCTCCAGTTTCTGTCAGATCATATTTTCTTTTTCAGCATAAGCATCAAAATGCTCCCGAATATCCCATCACATGCTAAACATACACAGGGCAAGAAAACTGCACAATGAAAAGCGAGGCTTAACTGAGCGAGAGGAATTAATACAACACAGAACAGTTTCACAGAAAGTTTCCTTCTGCATTTTACCTGAGGATATTTCTTTCCCATATTCTAAGGATCGTTCCCAAATGTCCTTCCTCAGATTCCAAAAAACAGTGATTTCAAGCTCCTCAATCCAAAGAATGGTTTAACTCTAGGAGACAAATACACACATTGCAAAGCAGTTGCTCAGAACGTTTCTCTGCGGGTTTCATCGGAAGATGTTTCTTCACTCACAACAAGCCTCCAGGCAACACTAAATATCCTTTCACAGATTCTTCAAAGAAAGAGCTTCGAAACTGGGCAACTTAGAATAAGCAGTAACTCTGGGAAGTGAATGTCCATATCAGAGAGCCATTTCTTGGTACGCTTCTTACTCGATTTTATTTCAGTACATTTCATTATTCGCCATAGTCCTCAATGCGTTCTGAAATATCACTTTTTCGGTTTCACAGGAGCAGTGTTCAACCACTGCCTTGTAAGAAAAGAGTCATAATTCCCTGAGTGGAATACATACATAACAAAGTAGTTTCTCAGACAGCTTCACTCCAGTTTTTATCTAAAGATATCTACTCTTTCACAATAGGCCAGAATGTACTCCCGAACATCCGTTCGCAGGTATGTGCATGATGGAGTTCCGAAACTGCACAATATAATTAAAGTTTTAACTATGTGAGACAAATAAATATATTTAACACAAAGCAGTTACACAGAAATCTTCTTTCCAGTTTTGTCTGAGGATATTTCCTTTTTCACCATAGCCTCCCTATACTCCCGAATATCTGTTTCATAACTTTTTCTCCAAGAGAGATTCCGGAATAGTCTAGGAGAAGAAAGGTATATTTCTGTGAGTGGAATGCACACGTCACAAAGCAGCTCCTCAGAAAGCTTCTCTCCAATTTCTATCTGAAGATGTTTCCTTTCTCACCGTAAGCCTCAAAGCCTTCCAGAATATCACTTCGCAGTCTAAACAAAAACACTGTTATGATACAGCTCAATGAAAAGAGAAGCTTAACTGTGTGAGCGGAATTCACGTGACACAGAGCAGTTTCACATAAAGCTTCCTTCTGGTTTCTCTCTGAGGTTATTTCTTTTTCAGGATATTCTAAAGAGCGTTATCAAATATCCTCTCTCAGATTCCACAGAAACAGTGATTTCAAACTGCTCAATTCAAAGAATGATTTACCTCTATTAGATGAATACAAACATCACAAAAGGTTTGCGCAGAAAGCTTCTCTCTGATTTTTGATGGAAGACATTTCCTTACCTCACACAGGCCTCCGGTCGCCACGTACTATCCCTTCGCAGAACCCTCAAAGACGGACTATCAAACTGGGAAATATAGAGTAAGCTTTAACTCTGTGAAAAGAATGGGCATGTCAGAGAGCAGTCTCTTCGAGTGCTTCTTTTTTTTTTTTTTTTTGGACGACATTTCACTTTGTGCCATAGTCTTCAATGTGCTCTGACTATCACTCTTTTGGTTTTACAATAACCATGCTCAAACTGTGTCTTATTATAAGAAAGTTATAACTCCCTGAGTGGAATGCTTAAATCATCAAGCTGTTTCTCAGAAAATTTCTCTGACGTTTTTATCTGACTATATTTGCTATTTCACCATAGGCCGGAATGTGATCCCAAATATCCCTTCTAGGATCCATCCACGAGGGAGTTCCCAAGCAGCATAATGTAAAGAAACCTTCATCTATCTGACATGAATAAACACAGCAAAAAGAGATTCTCAGAAAGCTTCTTTCAAATTTTTATCTGAAGATATTTCCTTTCTCACCATTGTCCAGAATGTGCTCCCGAAGGTCCCTTCCTGGATCCGTCCATGACAGTTTCCAAACTGCGTAATATAAAGAAAGATTTATGAATGTGAGGTGATTACACGTATCACAGAATAGTTTCCTAGAAAGCTATTTTCCGGTTTTTGACTGAGGCTATTTCCCTCTCCACCATCGGCATCAACATGCTCTTGAATATCACCTGGTAACTGTTTCTCCAAAAGGGTTTCCCCGATGCTGTATGAGAAGAGAGGTATAACACTGTGACTGGAATGCACAATCACATAGCAGTTCTTAGGAAAGTTTCTCTCCAGTTTCGATCTGAACATATTTCCTTTTTTATCGTAAGCCTCAAAGTGCTCCTGAATATCCCATCACACGCAAAACATACAGAGGGGTAGAAAACTGCCCAATGAAATGAGAGGCATAAATGAGCTCGAGGAATTAGGACAAAACAGAGCATTTTCACAGAAAGCTTCCTTCTGGATTTTACCTGAGGTTAATTCTTTCTCCATAGTCTAAGGATGGTTCCCAAATGTCCTTCCTCAGATTCCACAAAAACAGTGATTTCAAGCTGCACAAACCAAAGAATGGTTTAACTCTAGAAGACAAATACACACATCGCAAAGCAGTTGCTCAGAAAGTTTCTCTGCAGGTTTCATCGGAACATGTTTCCTCGCTCACCACAAGCCTCCAGGCGTCACTAAATATCCCCTCACTGATTTTTCAAAGACAGTGTTTTGAAACTGGGCAACATAGACTAAGCATTACCCCTGTGAAGTGAATGCACATATCAGAAAACAGATTCATGAAACGCTGCTTCCTTGATTTTATTTCAGTATATTTCACTATTCGCCTTAGTCCTCAATGCATTCCAAAATATCAGTTTTTCAGTTTCACAGGAACAGTATACAATCACTGCATTGTGAGGAAAGAGGTAAAACTCCCTGAGTGGAATGCACACATCACAATGTAGTTTCTCAGAATGCTTCTATTCAGTTTTTATCTGAAGATATCTCCTCCTTCACCATAGGGCTGAACTGCTCCTGATTGTAGCTTCACGGATCTGTGCATGATGGAGTTTGCAAACTGCGTAATATGGTTAATGTTTTAACTATGGGAAATGAATAAATATATGTAACACAAAGGAGTTTCACAGAAATCTTTCCAGTTTGTGTCTGAGGTTATTTCCATTTTCACCGTGGTCGTCGCTATACACCTGAATATCTCTTAGTATCTTTTATTCCAAAAGGGCTTCAGGAATCCTCTAGGAGAAGAAAGGTATATTCCTGTGAGTGGAATGCACACGTCACAAAGCAGCTCCTCAGAAAGTTTCTCTCCAGTTTCTATCTGAAGGAGTTTCCTTTCTCACCGTAAGCCTCAAAGCCCTCCTGAGTATCCCTTCGCAGACCAAACAAAAACAGTGTTATGATATAGCTCAATGAAAAGAGAAGCCTAACTGTGTGAGCAGAATTCACGTGACACAGAGCAGTTTCACAGAGAGCTTCCTTCGGGTTTCTGTCTGAGGTTATTCATTTTTCATGATATTCTAAAGAGCGTTTCCAAATGTCCTTTCTCAGATTCCAGAGAAATAGTGATTTCAAAATGCTCAATCCAAAGAATGATTTAACGATTGAGATGAATACAAACATCACGAAAAAGGTGGGCAGAAAGCATCTCTCCGATTTTCGATGGAAGCCATTTCCTTGCCTCAAATAGGTCTCCTGTCGCCACTTACTTTCCCTTCGCAGAACTCTCAAAGACCGATGTTCAAACTTGCAAATGTTCAGTAAGCTTTAACCCTGTGAAAAGAATGGACATGTCAGAGAGCAGTTTCTCAAAGTGCTTCTTTCTGTTTTTTATTGGATGACATTTCACTTTTTGCCATAGTCTTCAATGGGCTCCGAATATCACTCTTTTGGTTTCACAGGAACCGTGTTCAAACTGTGCCTTATGAGAAGAAAGTTACAACTCCTTGAGTGAAATGCACACATCACCAAGCAGTTTTTCATAAAGCCTCTCTCCAGTATTTATCTGACTGTATTTCCTCTTTCACCATAGGCCCGAATGTGATCCCAAATATCCCTTCACAGATAAATCCAGGAGAGATTTTCCAAGCTGCATAATGTAAAGGAAGCTTCACCTGTGTGAGATGAATAAACATAGCAAAAAGCAGATTCACAGAAAGCTTATTTACAGTATTTATCTGAAGATATTTCCTTTTTCACCATAGTCCAGATTGTGCCCCAGAAGGTCCCTTCGTGGATCCACCCATGATAGTTTCCAAGCTGCGTAATGTAAAGCAAGCTCTCTCTATGTGAGATGATTACTCATATCACAGAATAGCTTCCTAGAAAGCTTCTTTCCAGTTTTTGTCTGAGGCTATTTCCCTTTTCACCATCAGCATCAATATGCTCCTGAATATCACCTGGTACATGTTTCTCCAAATGGGTTTACCTGACGCTGCATGAGAAGAGAGGTATAACACGGTGACTGGAATGCACACGTCATGAAGCAGTTCCTCGGAAAGATTCTCCCCAGTTTCGCTCTGAACATATTTCATTGTTCACCGTTAGCCTCAAAGTGCTCCCGAATATCCCATCACACGCTAAACATTCACAGGGCTAGAAAACTGCTCTATGAAAAGAGAGGCTTATCTGAGTGAGTGAAATTAAGATGACACAGAGAAGTTTCACAGAAAGCTTCCTTCTGGATTTTACCTGAGGATATTTCTTTCTCCACATTTTAAGGATCGTTCCCAAATGTCCTTCCTCAGATTCCACAAAAACAGTGATTCCAGGCTGCTCAATCCAAAGAATGGTTTAACTCTAGAAGACAAAGAGATACATCTCAAAGCAGTTTCTCAGAAAGATTCTCTTCAGGATTCATCAGAAGACGTTTCCTTATTCACCAGAAGCCTCCGGGCATCACTCAATATCCCTTCACAGATTCTTCAAAGACAGAGTTTCGAAACGGGGCAACATCGAGTAAGCATTAACTTTGTGAAGTAAATGCACATATTGGAGAGCAGATCCTTGCAACGCTTCTTCCTCGATTTTATTACCGTATATTTCACTATTCGCCATAGTATGCAACGTACCCCGAAACATCACTTTTTCTGTCCCATGAACAGGGTTCTAAACGCTGCCTTGTGAGAAAAGAGGTATAAGTTCCTGAGTGGAATGCATACACCAAAAGGAGTTTCTCAGAATGCTTCTATCCAGTTTTTATCTGAAGATATCTCCTTTTTCACCATAGGCCTGAATGTGCTCCCGAATGTCCCTTCGTGGATCCGTTCATGACAGAGTTACCAAACTGCATAATATAAGAAAAGTTTTAACTATGCAAGATGAATAAGTATATCTAACACAAAGCAGTTTCAGAGAAATCTTCTTTCCAGTTTTTGTCTGAGGATATTTCCTTTTTCACCGTATCTGTCCCTATGCTTCCGAATGTCTCTTGGTAGCTTTTTCTCCAAAAGGAATTCCGGGATCCCTATGATAAGAAGGGTATATTTCTGTGAGTGGAATGCACATGTCACAAGGTAGCTCCAGAGAATGCTGCTCTCCAATTTCTGTCTAAAGATGTTTCCTTTCTCATCTTAAGCCTTGAAAAGCCCCAGAATATCCCTTCAAAGACTAAACAAAAACAGTGTTACGATACTGATTAACGAAAAGAGAAGCTTAACTATGCGAGCGGAATTCACGTGACACAGATGTGTTTCACAGAAAGATTCCTTCTGGTTTCTCTCTGAGGTTATTCCTTCTTCAGGATATTCTAAAGAGCGTTTCCAAATGTCCTTTCTCAGATTCCACAGAAGCAGTGATTTCAAACTGCTGAATCCAAAGAATGATTTAACTCTGTGAGATGAATACAAACATCACAAAAGAGTTGCCCAAAAGGTTTCTCTCCAATTTTCGATGGAAGACATTACGTTGCCTCACTCATCCTTCAGTTAGCACTGACAATCCCTACGAGAACCCTCAAAGACCGACTTTCAAACTGGGAAAAGTACAGTAAGCTTTAACACAGTGTAAAGAATGGACATGACAGAGAGCAGTTTCTCCGAGTGCTTCTTTCTGTTTTTTATTGGATGACATTTCACTTTTTGCCATAGTCTTCAGTGTGCTCCGAATATCACTCTTTTGGTTTTTTAATAACCGTGCTCAAACTGTGCCTTATGAGAAGAAAGTTATAACTCCCTGAGTGTAATGCTCACATCACCAAGCATTTTCTCAGAAAGCTTCTCTCCAGTTTTTTTCTGACTATATTTGCTATTTCAACATAAGCCCGAATGTGATCCCAAATATCCCTTCGTGGATCCAATCACGATGGAGTTTTCAACCTGCATTATGTAAAGAGAGCTTCATCTATGTGAGATGAATAAACATATTAAAAAGCACATTCTCAGAAAGCTTCTATAGAGTTTTTGTCTGAAGATATATCATTTTTCAACAATGTCCAGAATGTGCTCCCGAATGTCATTTTGTGGATCCGTCCATGACAGTTTCCAAACTGCATAATGTAAAGAAAGGTTCATCTATGTGAGATGATTTCACGTATCACAGAGTAGTTTTCTAGATGGCTTCTTTCCCCGTTTTGTATCAGGCTAGTTCCCTTTTCACCAACTGCATCAAAATGCTGAACAATATCACTTGTTACCTGTTTCTGCAAAAAAGGGTTTCCCCGACGCTGTATGAGAAGAGAGATATACCAATGTGAGTGGAATGACCACGTCAGAAATCAGTTCCTCAGAAAGCATCTCTCCAGTTTCGGTCTGAACATATTACCTTTCTCACAGTAAGCCTCAAAGTGCTCCTGAATATCCCATCACACGCTAAACATACACAGGGTTAGAAAACTGCTCAATGAAAAGGGAGGCTTAACTGAGTGAGAGGAATTAAGCCGACACAGAGCAGCTTCACAAAAAGCTTCCTTCTGGATTTTACTTGAGGATATTTCCTTCCCCATATTCTAAGAATCGTTCCCAAATGTCCTTCCTCAGATTCCACAAAAACAGTTTTCTCTTCTTCTTTTTTTTATTATACTTTAAGTTCCAGGGTACATGTGCATAACGTGCAGGTTTGTTACATATGTATACATGTGCCATGTTGGTGTGCTGCACCCATCAACTCGTCAGCACCCATCAATTCATCATTTATATCA
>NC_045437.1:70594146-70610718 GCF_002776525.5 Piliocolobus tephrosceles
AAACCGGATTCAGCAGCACATCAAAAAGCTTATCCACCATGATCAAGTGGGCTTCATCCCTGGGATTCAAGGCTGGTTCAACATTCGCAAATCAATCAACGTAATCCAGCATATAAACAGAACCAAAGACAAGAACCACATGATTATCTCAATAGATGCAGAAAAGGCTTTTGACAAAATTCAACAGCCCTTCATGCTACAAACGCTCAATAAATTCGGTATTGATGGAACGTACCTGAAAATAATAAGAGCTATTTATGACAAACCCACAGCTAATATCATACTGAATGGGCAAAAACTGGAAAAGTTCCCTTTGAAAACTGGCACAAGACAGGGATGCCCTCTCTCACCACTCCTATTCAACATAGTGTTGGAAGTTCTGGCTAGGGCAATCAGGCAAGAGAAAGAAATCAAGGGTATTCAGTTAGGAAAAGAGGAAGTCAAATTGTCCCTGTTTGCAGATGACATGATTGTGTATTTAGAAAACCCCATCGTCTCAGCCCAAAATCTTCTTAAGCTGATAAGCAACTTCAGCAAAGTCTCAGTATACAAAAAACAGTTATTTCAAGCTGCTCAATTGAAAGAACAGTTTAACTCTAGGAGACTAATACACACATCGCAAAGCAGTTGCTCAGAACTTTTCTCTGCAGGTTTCATCGGAACATGTTTCCTTGCTCACCACAAGCCTCCAGGCGTCGCTAAATATCCTTTCACAGATTCCTCAAAACAGAGTTTCAAAACTGGGCAACAGAGAGTAAGCATTACCTCTGTGAAGTGAAGGCATATATATCAGAGAGCAGATTCTTGGAACGCTTCTTCCTCGATTTTATTTCAGTATATTTCACTATTCGCCATAGTCCTAAATGCCTTCCGAAATATCACCTTTTCGGTTTCACAGGAACAGTGTTCAAACACTGCCTTGTGAGAAAAGAGGTATAACTCCCTGGGTGGAATGCATAAAACACAATGTAGTTTATCAGAAAGCTTCCATCCAGGTTTATCTGAAGATATCTCCTCTTTCAGCATAGGCCTGAATGTCCTCCCGATCCACCCTTCGTGGATCTGTGCATGACAGAGTTTCCAAATGGCGTAATGTAATTAAAGTTTTAACTATGCAGGACAAATGAATATATCTAACACAAAGCATTTTCACAGAAATCTTCTCTCCAGTTTTTGTCTGAGGATATTTCCTTTTTCACCGTAGTCTTCTGTGTACTCCCAAATATCTGTTTTGTAGCAATTCCTAGAAAAAAGTCTCCGGAATCCTCTAGGAGAAGAAAGGTATATTTCTGTGAGTGGAATGCACACGTCACACAGCACCTCCTCAGAAAGCTTCTCTCCATTTTCTATCTGAAGACATTTTTTTCTCACCGTAAGCCTCAAGGCGCTCCAGATTATCCCTTCGCAGACTAAACAAAAACAGTGTTATGATACAGCTCAATGAAAAGTGAAGCTTAACTGTGTGAGCGGAATTCACATGACACAGAGCAGTTTCACAGAAAGCTTCCTTCTGGTTTCTCTCTGAGGTTATTTCTTTTTCAGGATTTTCTGAAGAGCATTTCCAAATGTCCTTTCTCAGATTTCACAGAAACAGTGATTTCAAACTGCTCAATCCAAAGAAGGATTTAACGCTATGAGATGAACGCAGACATCAGAAAAGAGTTGTTCAGAAGGCTTCTCTCCGATTTTCGATTGAAGGCCTTTCCTTTCATCAAACCGGCCTCTGATTCCTCTTATAATCCCTTCACAGAACCCTCAAAACCGACTTTCAATCTTGGAATTGTAGAGTAACCTTTAACCCTGTGAAAACAATGGACATGTCAGGGAGCAGTTTCTGCGAGTGCTTCTTTCTGTTTTTTATGGGACATTTCACTTTTTGCCATAGTCTTCAATGTGCTCCGAATATCACACTTTTGGTTTTACAATAACAGTGTTCAAACTGTGCCTTATGAGCAGAAAGTTATAACTCCCTGAGTGGAATACACATCACCAAGCAGTTTCTCACAAAGCTCCTCTCCGGTTTTCATCTGAGTATATTTGCTATTTAACCATAGGCCCAAAAGTGATTTCAAATCTCCATTCGCGGATCAATCCACGAGGGACTTTCCAAGCTGCGTAATGTAAAGAAACCTTCATCTATGTGAAATCAAAAAACATAACAAAAAGCAGATTCACAGAAGGCTTCTTTCTAGTTTTTATCTAAAGATATTTCCTTTTTCACCATAGTACAAAATGTGCACTTAAAGCTCAGTTCATGGATCCGTCCATTACAGTTTCCAAACTGCATTACACTCAGGGAGTTATAACTTTATTCTAATAAGACACAGTTTGAACACGGTTATTGCAAAACCAAAAGAGTGATATTCGTTGCTCATGCCTATGTCCTGAATGGTACTAAATAGATTTTCTTCTAGGGTTTTTATGGTAATGGGTCTAACATTTAAGTCTCTAATCCATCTTGAATTAATCTTTGTATAAGGAGTAAGGAAAGGATCCAGTTTCAGCTTTCTACTTATGGCTAGCCAATTTTTTCAGCACCATTCATTAAATAGGGAATCCTTTCCCCAATTTTTGTTTCTCTCAGGTTTGTCAAAGATCAGATGGCTGTAGATGTGTGGTATTATTTCTGAGGACTCTGTTCTGTTCCATTGGTCTATATCTCTGTTTTGGTACCAGTACCATGCTGTTTTGGTTCCGTAGCCTTGTAGTATAGTTTCAAGTCAGGTAGCGTGACGCCTTCAGCTTTGTCCTTTTGACTTAGGATTGTCTTGGCAATGCGGGCTCTTTTTTGGTTCCATATGAACTTGAAAGCAGTTTTTTCCAATTCTGTTAAGAAACTCATTGGTAGTTTGATGGGGATGGCATTAAATCTATAAATAACCTTGGGCAGTATGGCCATTTTCACGATATTGATTCTTCCTATCCATGAGCATGGTATGTTCTTCCATTTGTTTGTGTCCTCTTTGATTTCACTGAGCAGTGGTTTGTATTTCTCCTTGAAGAGGTCCTTTACATCCCTTGTAAGATGTATTCCTAGGTATTTTATTCTCTTTGAAGCAATTGTGAATGGAAGTTCATTCCTGATTTGGCTCTCTGCTATATACATATGTAACAAACCTGCATGTTATGCATATGTACCCTAGAACTTAAAGTATAATAAAAAAATAAAATAAAATAAAAAGAGTGATATTCGGAGCAAACTGAAAACTATTGCAAAAAGCGAAATGTCGTCCAATAATAACATTACAGTTTCCAAAAGCTTTATCTATGTGAGATGATTACACATATCACAGAGTAGTTTCCTAGAAAGCTTCTTTCCAGTTTTTGTCAGAGCCTATTTCCCTTTTCACCATTGGCATCAACATGTTCCCGAATATCACTTGGTACCTGTTTCTCCAAAAGGGTTTCCCCAACGCTGTATGAGAAGAGAGGTATAACACTGTGACTAGAATGCAGACGTCACAAAGCAGTTCTTCGGAAAGCTTCTCTCCAGTTTCGTTCTGAACATATATCCTTTTTGACCGTTAGCCTTAAAGTGCTCCCAAATATCCCATCACACGCTAAACATACACAGGGCTAGAAAACTGCTCAGTGAATAGGGAGGCTTATCTGAGTGAGAGGAATTAAGACAACACTAAGCAGATTCACAGAAACCTTCCTTCTGGATTTTACCTGAGGATATTTCTTTCTCTACATTCTAAGGATTGTTCCCAAATGTCCTTCCTCCGATGCCAAAGAAACAGTGATTTCAAGCTGCTCAATCCAAAGAGTGGTTTACTTCTAGGAGACGAACACACACATCACAAAGCAGTTGCTCAGAACGTTTCTCTGCAGGTTTCAATGGGAGACGTTTCCTCACTCACCACAACCCTCCAGGGGTCACTAAATATCCCTTCTCAGATTCTTCAAATACAGAGTTTCGAAGCTGGGCAACATAGAGTAAGCATTAACTCCATGACGAGAATGCACATATCAGAGAGCAGATTCCTGGAATGCTTCCTCCTCGATTTTATTTCAGTATATTTCACTATTCTCCATAGTCTTCAATGTGTTCTGAAATACCACATTTTCGGTTTCACAGGAACAGTTTTCAAACACAGCCTTTTGAGAAAAGAGGTATAACTCCCTGAGTGGAATGCATACATCACAAAGTATTTTCTCAGAAAGCTTCTATCCAGTTTTTATCTGAAGATATCTCCTCTTTCACCGTACACCTGAATGTGCTCCGGAACCTCCCTTCGCGGATCTGTGCATGACGGAGTTTCCACACGGGATAATATAATTAAAGTTTTAACTATGCGGGATGAATGAATATATCTAACACAAAGCACTTTTACAGAAATCTTCTTTCCATTTTTTGTCTGAGGATATTTCCTTTATCACCATAGCCTTCTGTATACTCCCGAATGTCTAGTTTGTTGTTTTTTCTAGAAAAATTTTCCGGAATCATCTAGGAGAAGAAAATGATATTTCAGTGAGTGGAATGCACAGATCACAAAGCACCTCCTCAGAAAGATTCTCTCAAGTTTCTATCTGGAGACATTTTTTCTCACCATCAACCTCAAGGCCCTTCATATTATTTCTTTGCAGACTAAACAAAAACAGTGTTATGATACAGCTAAATGAAAAGAGAAGCTTAACTATGTGAGTGGAATTCACGTGACACAGAGCAGTTTCACAGAAACTTTCCTTCTGGTTTCTCTCTGAGGTTATTTCTTTTTTAGGATATTCTAAAGTGCGTTAACAAATGTTGCTTCTCAAATTCCACAGAAACAGTAATTTCAAACTGCTCAATCCAAAGAACGTTGTAACGCTATAAGATGAATGCAAGCATTCCAAAAGTGTTGCTCAGAAAGCTTCTGTCCGATTTTTGATAGAAGGCATTTCCTTGCCTCAAACCTGCCTCTGGGTGCTACTTAGTATCCCTTCACAGAATCCTCAAAGACCGACTTTCTAACAGGGAAACCTAGAGTAGGCTTTAACCCTTTGAAAAAAATGGAGATGTCAGAAAGCAGTTTCTGCGAGTGCTTCTTTATGTTTTTTGTGGGAAGACATTTCACTTTTTGCCATAGTCTTCAATGTGCTCCAAATAACAATCTTTTGGTTTTACAATAACAGTGTTCAAACTGTGCCTTATGAGAAGAAAGTTATAACTCCCTGAGTGGAATGCAGACATCACCAAGCAGATTGTCAAAAAGCTCCTCTGCAGTTTTTATCTGACTATATTTGCTATTTCACCATAGGCCAGTATGTGATCCCACATATCCATTTGCGGATCCATCCACGAGGGAGTTTTCAAGCTGTGTAATGTAAAAAAATCGTCATCTATGTGAGATGAATAAACAAACAAAAAGCAGATTCACAGAAAGCTTCTTTAAAGTTCTCATCTGAAGATATTTCCTTTTTCACCATAGTCCTGGATGTGATCCCAAAGGTCTCTTCGTGGATCTGTCCATGACAGTTTCCAAGCTGCATAATGCAAAGAAAGATTTATCTGCGTGAGATGATTACACATATCACAGTATAGTTACCTAGAAAGCATCTTTCGAGGTTTTGTCTCAGGGTATTTCCCTTTTTACCAATGGCATTAACATTCTCCCGAATACCACTTGGTACCTGTTTCTCCAAAAGGGTTTCCCCGACGCTGAAGGAGAAGAGAGGTATAACACTGTGAGTGGAATGCACACGTCACAAAAGCAGTTCCTTGGAAAGCTTCTCTCCAGTTTCACTCTGAACATATTTTCTATTTCACCGTTAGCCTCAAAGTGCTCCCGAATATCCCATCACACGCTAAACATACACAGGGCTAGAAAATTGCTCAATGACATGAGAGGGTTAACTTTGTGACAGGAATTAAGATGACACTGAGCAGTTTCACAGAAAGCTTCCTTCTGGATTTTACCTGAGGATATTTCTTTCTCCATATTCTAAGGACCGTTCCCAAATGTCCTTCCTCAGATTCTACAAAAACGATTTCAAGCTGCTCAATCCAAAGAATGGTATAACTCTAGGAGACGAATACTCACATCTCAAACCAGTTGCTCAGAACGTTTCTCTGCAGGTTTAATCGGAACACATTTCCTCACTCATCACAAGCCTGCAGGCGTCACTAAATATCACCTCCCGGATTCTTCATCGACAGAGTTTCTGGAATCCTCTAGGAGAAGAAAGGTATATTTCTGTGAGTGGAATGCACACATGACAAATAAGCTCCTCAGAACGTGTCTCTCCTGTTTTTCTCTGAAGACGTTTCCTTTCTCACTATAAGCCTCAAAGCCCTCCAGAATATCCCTTCGCATACTAAACAAAGACAGTGTCAGGATACAGCTGAATGAAAAGAGAAACTTAACTGTGTGAGTGAAATTCACGTGACATGGAGTATTTTCACAGCAAGCTTCCTTCTGGTTTCTCTCTGAGGTTATTTCTTTTTCAGGACATTGTAAAGAGCGTTTCCAAATGTCCTTTCTCAGATTATACAGAAACAGTGATTTCAAAATGCTCAATACAAATAATGATTTAACTATATGAGATGAATACAAATATCAAAAAAGAATTGTGCAGAAAGCTTCTCTCCGATTTTCGGTGGAAGACATTTCCTTGCCTCACACACTCTTCTGGTCGCCACTTACTATCCCTTCGCAGAACCCTCAAAGACCGACTGTCATACTGGGAAATGTAGAGTAAGCTTTATCCCTGTGAAAATAATGGACACATCAGAGAGCAGTTTCTTGGAGTGCTTCTTTCTGATTTTTACTGGACGACATTTTAGTATTTGCCATAGTCTTCAATGTGCTCTGAATAGCACTCTTTTGGTTTTCCAGGAACAGTGTTCAAACTGTGCCTAATGAGAAGAAAGTTATAACTTCCTGAGTGGAATGCACACATCACCAAGCAGTTTCCCAGAAAGCTTCTCTCTGGTTTTTATCTGACTATATATCCTATTTCAGCATAGGCCCGAATGTGACCCCAAACATCCACGAGGGAGTTTCCAAGCAGCGTAATGTAAAGAAAGCTTCATCTATGTGAGATGAATAAAGAAAGCAAAAACCAGATTCACAGAAAGCTTCTTTCTTGTTTTTGTCTGAATATGTTTCCTTTTTTAACCATAGTCCAGAATGTGCTCTTGAAGGTCCCTTCATGGATCCATCCATGACAGTTTCTAAGCTGCGTAATGTAAAGAAAGCTTTATTTATGTGAGATGATTAGTATCACAGAGTAGTTTCCTAGAAGGTTTATTTCGAGTTTTTGTCTGAGGCAATTTTCTTTTTGATCATCGACATCAACATACTCCTGAATATCACTTGGTACCTGTTTCTCCAAAAGGGATTCCCTGACGCTGTATGAAAAGAGAGGTACAACACTGTGACTGGAATACACAAGTCACAAAGCAGTTCCTTGGAAAGCTTCTCTCCAGTTTCGGTCTGAACATATTTCTTTTTTGACTGTTAGCCTCAAAGTGCTAACGAATATCCCATCACATGCTAAACACACACAGGGCTGGGAAACAGCTCAATGAAAAGAGAGGCTAATCTGAGTGAGAGGAATTAGGACGACACAGAGCAGTTTCACAGAAAGCTTCCATCTGGATTTTTCCTGAGGATATTTCCTTCTTCATATTCTAAGGATTGTTCCCAAAGGACCTTCCTAAGATTCCACATAAACAGTGATTTCAAACAGCTCAATCCAAAGAATGGTTTACCTCTATGGTACAAATGCACACAACGCAAATCAGTTGCTCAGAATATTTCTCTGCAGGTTTCAATGGAATACGTTTCCTCACTCACCACAGGCCTCCGGGCATCACTAAATATCCCTTCACAGATTCTTCAAAGACAGAGTTTCGAAACTGGGCAACATAGAGTAACCATAAACTCTGTGAAGTGAATGCACATATCAGAGATCAGATTACTGGAAGGCTTCTTCCACGATTTTATTTCAGTATATTTAACTATTCGCCATAGTCCTCAATGCATTCTGAAATATATTTTCGGTTTCACAGGAACAGTGTTCAATCACTGCCTTGTGAGAAGAGAGGTATAACTCCCTGAGTGGAATGAATACATAACAAATTAGTTTTCAGAAATCTTCTATCCAGTTTTTATATGAAGATATCTCCTCTTTCACCATAGGCATGAATGTGCTCCTGAATATCCTTTCGCTTCTCTGTGCATGACGAAGTTTCCAAACTGCATAATATTATTAAAGTTTTAACTATGCGAGATGAATAAATATATCTAACACAAAGCAGTTTCACAGAAATCTTCTTTCCAGTTTTTGTCTGAGGATATTTCCTTTTTCACTATAGTGATCGCTATACTACCATATATGTTTGGTAGATTTTTTTCCAAAAGGGATTTCAGAATCCTCTAGGAGAAGAAAGGCATATTTCTGTGAGTGGAAAGCACACGTCACAAAGCAGCTCCTCAGAAAGCTTCTCTGCAGTTTCTATCTGAAGACGTTTCCTTTCGCACCATAAGCATCAAAGACCTCCAGAATATCCCTTCGCAGACTAAACAAAAACAGTGTTGCGATAGAGCTAAATGAAAAGAGAAGCTTCACTGTGTGAGTGAAATTCACGTGACATGGTGAAGTTTCACAGAAAGCTTCCTTCTGTTTTCTCTCTGAGGTTATTTCTTTTTCAGGAAATTCTAAGGAGCGTTTCCAAATGTCCTTTCTCAGATTTCACAGAAACTGTGATTTCAAACTGCTCAATCCAAAGAATCATTTAACTCTATTAGATGAATGCAAGCACCACAAAAGAGTTTCACAGAAAGCTTCTCCCCGTTTATCGATGGAAGACATTTGCTTACCTCACATAGGTCTCCTGTCGTCACTTACTATCTCTTCGTAGAACCCTCAAAGATCGATTTTCAAACTGGGAAATGTAGAGTAAGATTTAACCCTGTGAAAAGAATGGACATGTAAGAGAGCAGTTTCTTCGAGTGCGTCTTTCTGTTTTTTATTGGACCATATTTCACTTTTTGCCATAGTCTTCAATGTGCTCCGAATATCACACTTTTGGTTTTACAGGAACTGTGTTCAAAGTGTGCCTTATGAGAAGAAAGTTATACCTCCCTGAGTGGAATTTCCAGTCTGTTTTTGGTTGTAGCACATTGCACTTTTTACCATAGTCTTCAATGTGCTCCGAAAATCACGTTTTTGATTTTACAGGAACAGTGTTCAAACCGTGCCTTAAGAGAAAATAGTTATACCTCCCTGAGTGAAATGCACACATCACCAAGCAGTTTCTCAGAAAGCTTCTCTCCAGTTTTTATCTGACTATATTTCCTATTTCACCATAGGTCCGCATGTGATGCCAAGTATACCTCCACGGATGCATCTACGAGGGAGTTTACAAGCTGCGTAATGTAAAGAAAGCTTCATCTATGTGAGATGAATAATCATAGCAAAAAGCAGATTCCCAGAAAGCTTCTTACCAATTTTTATCTGAAGAAATTTGCTTTTTCACCCCCGTCTTGAATGTGCTCCTGAAGGTCCCTTCGTGAATCCGTCCATGACAATTTCCAGTCTGCATAATGTAAAGAAATCTTTATCTATGTGAGATGATAACACATACAACTGAGTAGTTTCCTAGAAAGATTCTTTCCAGTTTTTTCCTGACACTATTTCCCTTTTTATCTTCGGCATCAACATCATCCTGAAAATCTCCTGGTAGCTGTTTCTCCAAAAAGGTTTCAATGATGCTGTATGAGAATAGTATAACACTGTGAGTTGAATGCACCCATCACAAAGCAGTTCCTTGGAAAGTTTCTCTCCAGTTTCGCTCTGAACATATTTCCTTTTTCACCGTAAACCTAAAAGGGATCCCGTGTATCCCATCTCATGCTAAGCATACACAGAGTTAGAAAATTAATTATTAAAAAAAGAGGCTTACCTGAGCGAGAATAATTAAGACAACACAGAGAAGTTTCACAGAAAGATTCCTTTTGGATTTTACCTGTGGATATTTCTTTCCTCATATTCTAAGGATCGTTCCCAATTGTCCTTCCCCAGGCTCCACAAAAACAGTGATTTCAAGCTGCTCAATCCAAAGAATGGTTTAACTCTAGAAGACGAATACACACATCGTAAAGCAGTTGCTCAGAACGTTTCTCTGCAGGATTCATTGAAAGACATTTCCTCGCTCACCACAAGCCTCTGGGCGTTACTGAATATCCCTTCACAGATTCTTCAAAGACAGAGTTTCGAAACTGGGCAACATAGAGTAAGCATTAACTCTGTGATGTGAATACACATATCAGAGAGCAGATTCTTGGAACGCTTCTTCCTCCATTTTATTTCAGTATATTTCACTATTTGCCATAGTCCTCAATGCGTTCTGAAATATCACATTTTTGGTTTCACAGGAACAGTGTTCAAATGCTGCCTTGTGAGAAAAGAGGTACAACTCCCTGAGTGGAATGCATACATTACAAAGTAGTTTCTCAGAAGACTTCTACCCAGTTTTTATCTGAAGATATCTCCTCTTTCACCGTAGGCCTGAATGTGTTCCCGAATGTCCCTTCGCAGATCTGTGCATGACTGAGATTTCAAACTGCGTAATGTAATTAAAGTTTTAACTATGCGAGATGAATAAATATATCTAACCCAAAGCAGTTTCACATAAATCTTCTTTCCATTTTTTGTCTGAGTATATTTCCTTTTTCATCATATTCGTCGCTATACTCCTGAATATCTCTTGGTAGCTGTTTCTCCAAAAGGGTTTCCGGAATTCTCTAGGAGAACAAAGGTGTATTTCTGTGAGTGGAATGCACATGTCACAGAGCAGCTCCTCACACAGCTTCTCTCCACTTTCTATCTAAAGACGTTTCTTCCTCAGTGTAAGCCTCAAAGGGCTCCTGAATATCCCTTTGGGGACTAAACAAAAACAGTGTTATGATGCTGTTCTCTGAAAAGAGAATCTTATCTGTGTGAGCAGAATTCACGTGACACCGAGCAGTTTCACAGAAAGTTTCCTTCTGGATTCTCTCTGAGGTTATTTCTTTTTCAGGATATTCTAAAGAACGTTTCCAAATGTCCTTCCTCAGATGCCACAGAAACAGTGATTTCAAACTGCTCAATCTAAAGAATCATTTAATACTATGCGATGAATACAAACATCACAAAAGAGTTGCACAGAAAGATTCTCTCTGATTTTTGAGGGAAAACATTCCCTTACTCAACATAGGACTCCGGTTGCCAATTACTATTCCTTCACAGAAACCTCAAAGGCGGACTTTCAAACTGGGAAATGTAGAGGAAGCTTTAACCCTGTGAAAAGAAAGGATATGTTAGAGAGCAGTTTCTTTAAGTGTTTCTTTCTGTTTTTTATTGGACAACATTTCACTTTTTACCATAGATTTCAATGAGCTCGGAATATCACACTTTTGGTTTTACAGCAACAGTGTTCAAACTGTGCCTTATGGGAAGAAAGTTATAACTCCCAGAGTGGAATGCACACATCACCAATCAGTTTCTCAGAAAGCTTCTCTCCAGTTTTTATCTGACAATATTTCCTATTTCACCATAGGCCCCAATGTGATCCCAAATATCCCCTGGTGGATCCATCCAGGAGGGAGTTTCCAAGCTGCATAATGTAAAGAAAGCTTCATCTTTGTGAGATGAATAAACATAACAAAAAGCTGATTCACAGAAAGCTTCCCTCCAGTTTTTATTTGAAGATATTTCCTTTTTCACCATAGTCCTGTATGTGCTCCCGAAGGTCACTTTGTGGATTTGTCCATGACAGTTTTCAAGCAACATAAGTAAAGAAAGCTTTATCTATGTGAGATGATTACACATACCACTGAGTAGTTTCCTATAAAGCTTCTTTACAGTTTTTGTCTGAGGCTATTTCCCTTTTCACCATTGGTTTCAACATGCTCCCGAATATCACTTGGTACCTGTTTCTCCAAAGGGGTTTCCCTGACGTTCTGTGAGAAGAGAGGCATAACACTCTGAGTGGAATGCACACGTCTCAAGGCAGTTCCTCAGAAAGCTTCTCTCCAGCTTCGGTCAGAACATATTTCCTATTTCACCGTTAGCCTCAAAGTGCTCCCGAATATCCCATCTCACACTAAACATACCCAGGGCTAGAAAACTACTCAATGAAAAGAGAGGCTTATCTGACTGAGAGGAATTAAGACGACACAGAGCAGTTTCGCAGAAAGCTTCCTTCTGGATTTTATCTGAGGATATTTCTTTCTCTATATTCTAAAGATCGTTCCCAATGGCCTTCCTCAGATTCCACAAAAAGAGTGATTTCAAGCTGCTCAATACAAAGAATGGTTTAACTCTATGAGACGAATACACACATCACAAAACAGTTGCTCAGAACGTTTCTCTGCAGGTTTCATCAGAACACTTTTCCTGGCTCACCACAATCCTCCGGGTGTCACTAAATATCCTTTCACAGATTCTTGAAAAACAGAGTTTCAATTCTGCGCAACATAGAGTAAGCATTAACTCTGAAGTGAATGCACATATCAGACCTCAGATTCTTGGAACGCTTCTTCCTCGATTTTATTTCAGTATATTTCACTATTTGCCATAGTCCCCAATGCGTTCTGAAATATCACCTTTTCAGTTTCACAGGAACAGTGTTCAAACACTGCCTTGTGAGAAAAGAGGTATAACACCCTGAGTGGAATGCATACCTCACAAAGTAGTTTCTCAGAAAGATTCTATCCCCTTTTTATCTGAAGATATCTCCCCTTTCACAGTAGGCCTGAATGTACCTCCGAAAGTCCCTTCACGAATTTGTGCATGACGGAGTTTCCAAACTTCGTAATATAATTAAAGTTTTAACTATGCGAGACGAATCATATGTCTAAAACCAAGCAGTTTCACACAAATCTTCTTTCCAGTTTTTGTCTGAGGATATTACCTTTGTCACCATCGTCGTCGCCATAATCTGGAATATATCTTGGTAGCTTTTCCTCCAAAAGGGATTCCGGAATCCTCTAAGAGAAGAAAGGTATATTTCTGTGAGTGGAATGAATATGTCACAAAGCAGCTCCTCAGAAAGCTTCTCTCCAGTTTCTATCTGAAGACGTTTCCTTTCTCACAGTAAGCCTCAAAGCCCTCCAGAATATCCCTTTGCAGAGTAAACAAAAACAGTGTTATGATACAGCTAAATGAAAAGAGAAGCTTAACTGTGTGAGCAAAATTCACGTGACATGGAGAAGATTCACAGAAAGCTTCCTTCTGATTTCTCGCTGAGGTTATTCCTTTTTCAGGATATTCTAAAGATAGTTTCCAAATTTTTTTCTCAGATTATACAAAAACAGTGATTTCAAACTGCTTAATCCAAAGAATAATTTATCTCTATGAGATGAATACAAACATCAAAAAAGAGTTGCACAGAACGCTTCCCTCCGATTTTCGATGGAAGGCATTTCCTTGTCTCACACAGTCCTCCAGTCGCCACTTACTATGCCTTCGCAGAACCCTCAAAGACCGACTTTCAAACTGGGAAATGTAGAGTAAGCTTTATCCCTGTGGAAACATGGAGATGTCAAAGAGCAGTTTCTTCGCGTGCTGCTTTCTGGTTTTTATTGGACAACATTTCACCTTTTGCCATAGTCTTCAATGTGTTCCGAATATCAGTCTTTTGGTTTTACAGGAACAGTTTTCAACCTGAGAAGAAAGTTATAACTTCCTGAGTGTAATGCACACATCACCAAGCAGTTTCTCAGAAATCTTCTGTCCCGTTTTTATCTGACTATATATCTTATTTCAGCAAAGGCCTGAATGTGATCCCAAACATCCACGAGGGATTTTCCAAGCTGCGTAATGTAAAGAAACCTTCATCTCTGTGAGATGAAAAAAACATAGCAAACAGCAGATTCACAGATAGCTTCCATTGAGTTTTTATCTGAAGATATTCCCTTTTTCACCGTAGTCCAGAATATGCTCCTGAAGATCCCTTCCTGGAACCGTCCATGACACTTCCCAAGCTGCGAAATATAAAGAAAGCTTTTTCTATGTGAGATGATTAGATATCACAGAGTAGTTTCCTAGAAAGCTTCTTTCCAGTTTTTGTCTGAGGTTATTTCTCTTTTCACCACAGGCATCAACATCCTCCAGAATATCACTTGGTACCTGTTTCTTCAAAAGGGTTTCCCTGATGATGTATGAGAAGAGAGGTATAACACTGTGACTAGAATGCACACAACACAAAGCAGTTCCTCGGAAAGCTTCTCTCCAATTTCGTTCTGAACATATTTCCTTTTTCACCGTTAGTCTGAAACTGCAAGAGAGCAGTTTCTTTAAGTGTTTCTTTCTGCTTTTTATTGGACGACATTTCACTTTTTACCATAGTAAATATCCCATCACATGCTAAACATACACAGGGCTGGAAAACTGCTCAATGGAAAGAGAGACTTATCTGAGTGAGAGGAATTAGGATGACACAGAGCAGTTTCACAGGAAGATTCCTTCTGGATTTTTCCTCAGGATATTTCCTTCTCCATATTCTAAGGATCATTCCCAAATGTCCTTCCTCAAATTCCATAAAAACCGCGATTTCACGTTGCTCAATCCAATGAATGCTTTAACTCTATGATACGAATACAGACATCACAAAGCAGTTGCTCAGAACGTTTCTCTGCAGGTTTCATCGGAAGACTTTTCCTCGCTCACCAGAAGCCTTCGTGCGTCACTAAATATCCCTTCACAGATTCTTCACAGACAGAGTTACGCAACTGGACAACATAGAGTAAGGATTATCTCTGTAAAGGGAAGGCACACATCAGATATGAGATTGTTGGAATGCTTCCTCCTCGATTTTACTTCAGTATATTTCACTATTCGCCGTAGTCCTCAATGCGTTCCAGAATATCACTTTTTCGGTTTTGGTGTGGCAACCGGAAGCCTGTGTCGAGCAAGGAAATGACTCGCATAGAAAATAGGAGAGAGGCTTTCTCCGCAACTCATCAGGAGTATAGAGTCGGCTATGTTGAAAAAGAAAATAACCTCAGACAAAACTGGAAAGAAGATTTTGGAGAAACTGCTTCGTGTTAGATGTATCTATTCATCTCGCATAGTTCAAACCTTTCTCATATTACACAGTTTGGAAACTCCGTCATGCACGAATATGCGATGGGACAAACCAAAAGAGTGATATTCGGAGCACATTGAAGTCTATGGCAAAAAGTGAAATGTCGTCCAATAAAACACAGACACAATCACTCGAAGAAACTGCTCTCTGACATGCCCATTCTTTTCACAGGGTTAAAGATTACTCTACATTTCCCAGTTTGAATGTCGGCCTCTGAGGGTTCTGTGAAGGGACAATAAGTCACAACCGGAGGCCTGTGTTGGGCAAGGAAATGTCTCCCATCGAAAATTGGAGAAAAGCTTTCTGCACAACCCTTTTGTGATGTTTGTGTTCGTCTCAAAGAGGTAAAATATTCTTTGTATTAAGCAGTTTGAAATTACTGTTTCTGTGGAATCTGAGAAAGGACATTTGGAGACGCTCCTTAAAATATCCTGAAAAAGACATAACATCAGAGAGAAACCAGAAGGAATTTCTCTGTGAACCTGCTGTGTGTCACGTGAATTCCGCTCACACATTTAAGCTTTTCTTTTCATTGAGCAGCACCATCACACTGTTTTTGTTTAGACTGCGAAGGGATATTCAGGAGTGATTTGAGGGTTATGCTGTGAAAGGAAACGTCTTCAGATAGAAACTGGAAAGAAGCTTTCTGAGGAGCTGCTTTGTGATGTGTGCATTCCACTCAGAAATATACCTTTCTTCTCCTAGATGATTCCGGAATCCCTCTTGGAGAAAAAGTAACCAAGAGTCATTCGGGAGTATAGGGGCGGTTATGGTGAAAAAGGAAATATCGTCAGACAAACCTGGAAAGATTTCTGTGCACCTGCTAAGTGTTAGATATATCTATTCATATCACATAATTCAAACCTTTCATTTAATGTGCAGTTTGGAAACTCCGTCATGCAAAAATTTGTGAAGGGATATTTGGGAGCACACTCAGGCCTACAATGAAAGAGGAGATGTCTTCAGATAAAAACTGGATACAAGCTTTCTGAGAAAGTATTTGTGATGTATGCACTCCACTCAGGGAGTTATACCACTTTTCTCACAAGGCAGTGTTTGAACACTGTTCCTGTGTAATTGAAAACTGATATTTCAGAACGCAGTGAGGACTATGACAAGTAGTGAAATATACTGCAATGAAATCGAGAAAGAAGTGTTCCAAGAATCTGTTCTCTGATATGTGCATTCACTTCACAGAATTTATGTTTACTCTACATTGCCCATCTTTGAAATTCTGTCTTTGAAGAATCTGTGAAGGGATATTTAATGACGCCCAGAGGCTTGTGGTGGGCAAGGAAACATCTTCCGATGAAACCTGCAGAGTAACTTTCTGAGCAACTGCTTTGCGATGTGTGTATTCGTCTCCTAGATTTATACCGTTATTTGAATTGAGCAGATTGAAATCATTGTTTTTGTGGAATATGAGGAAGGACATTTGGGAAAGGTCCTTAGAACATGGAGAAAGAACTTCCATTCACAATTGCTTCAAAGAGAATAAAATACCTAGGAAT
>NC_045437.1:70615718-70653584 GCF_002776525.5 Piliocolobus tephrosceles
TTTTTTATTATACTTTAAGTTCTAGGGTACATATGCATAACGTGCAGGTTTGTTACATATGTATATCTGTGCCATGTTGATGTGCTGCACCCATCAACTCGTCAGCACCCATCAATTCATCATTTATATCAGGTGTAACTCCCCAATGCAATCCCTCCCCCCTCCCCCCCATGATAGGCCCCAGTGTGTGATGTTCCCCTTCCCGAGTCCAAGTGAACTCATTGTTCAGTTCCCACCTATGAGTGAGAACATGCGGTGTTTGGTTTTCTCTTCTTGTGATAGTTTGCTAAGAATGATGGTTTCCAGCTGCATCCATGTCCCTACAAAGGACGCAAACTCATCCATTTTTATGGCTGCATAGTATTCCATGGTGTATATGTGCCACATTTTCTTAATCCAGTCTGTCACTGGTGGACATTTGGGTTGATTCCAAGTCTTTGCTGTTGTGAATAGTGCCGCAATAAACATACGTGTGCATCTGTCTTTGTAGTAGCATAATTTATAATCCTTTGGGTATACACCCAGTAGTGGGATGGCTGGGTCATGTGGTACATCTAGAACCTTTCTTATATTATGCACTTTGGAAACTCCGTCAGGCACGTATCCGCAAAGGGACATTCAGGGGCACATTCAGGCCTATGGTGAAAGAGAAGATATCTTCAGATAAAAACAAGATGGAAGATTTCTGGGAAACTACTTCTGATCTATGCATTCTGTTAAGGGAGTTATACCTCTTTTCTCACACGGCTCTCTTTAAGCACTGTTCCTGTGTAACCGAAAAACTGATATTTCGCAATGCACTGAGGACTATGGCGAATATTGAAATATACCGAAATAAAATCGAGAAAGAAGCGTTCCAAGAATCTGCTCTCTGATATGTGAATTCACTTCACAGAATTTATGCTTACTCTATATTGCCCAGTTTCGAAATTCTATCTTTGAAAAATCTGTGAAGGGACATTTAGTGACCCCTGGAAGCCTGTGGTGAGCAAGGAAACATCTTCCAATGAAGCCTGCAGAGTAACTTTCTGATAAACTGCTTTGCAATGTGTGTATTCATCTCATAGATTTAAACCCTTCTTTGGAGTGAACAGATTGAAATCACTGTTTTTGTGGAATCTGAGGTAGGACATTTGGATGCGATCATTAGAACTTGAAGAAAAAATATCCTCAGGTAAAATCCAAAAAGAAGCTTTCTGTGAAACTATTGTGTGTCGTTTTAATTCCTCTCGCTTAGTTAAGCCTCTCCTTACATTGAGTAGTTTTATAACCGTGTGTATGTTTAACATGTGATGGGACATTCGGGAGCACTTTGAGGCTAACAGTGAAAAGGGAAATATATTCAAACTGAAACTGGAGAGAAGCTTTCCGTGGAACTGCTTTGTGACGTGTGCATTCCACTCACATTGTTATACCTCTATTCTCATACAGCGTAGGAGAAACAGGTACCAGGTGATATTCAGGAGCATGTTGATGCCGATGATGAAAAGGGGAATAGTCTCAGACAAAACCTGCAAATAAGCTTTTTTAAAGCTACTCTGTGATATGTGTAATCATCTCAGATAGGTAAAGATTTCCTTATATTACACAGGTTGAAAACCGTTATGGACGGTTCCATGAAGGGACTTTCAGGATCCCTCTCATGACTATGGTGGAAAAGAAAATATCGTCAGATAAAAACAGGAAAGAAGCTTTGTGTGATTCTGCTTATTTCTGTTTATTCTCACATAAATGAAGCTTTCTTTACCTTACACAGCTTGGAACCTCCCTCTTGGATGGATGCACGAAGGGATATTTGGGATCACATTTGGGCCTATGGTCAAATAGAAAATATAGTCAGATAAATACTGGAGAGAAGCTTTCTGAGAAACTGCTTGGTGATATGTGCATTCCACTCAGGGAGTTTTCATGTTCTTCTCATAAGACCCAGTTTGATCACTATTCCTGTAAAACCAAATGAGTGGTATTCGGAGCACATTGAAGACTATGGCAAAAAGTGAAATGTCGTCCAGTAAAAAACAGAAAGAAGCACTCGAGGAAACTGCGCTCTGACATGCCCGTTCTTTTCACAGTGTTATAGCTTACTCTACATTTCCCAGTTTGAATGTCGGCCTCTGAGAGTTTTGCAAAGAGATAGTAAGTTGCAACCGGATTCCTGTGTCAAGCAAGGAAATGTCTCCCATCGAATATTGGAGAGAAGATTTCTGCGCAACCCTTTCGTGATGTTTGTGTTCATCTCAAATAGTTAAATTGTTCTTTGGATTGAGCAGTTTCAAATCACTGCTTCTGTGGAATCTGAGAAAGGACATTTGGAGACGCTCTTTAGAATATGTCGAAAAAGAAATAAGCTCAGAGAGACACTAGAAGGAATCTTTCTGTGAACCTGCTCTGTGTCACATGAATTCCACTCACACAGTTCAGCTTCTCTTTTCATTGACCAGTATCATAACACTGTTTTTGTTTAGACTGCGAAGGGATATTCAGGAGCGATTTGAGGGTTACGGTGGGAAAGGAAACGTCTTCAGACAGAAACTGGAGAGAAGCGTTCTGAGGAGCTGCTTTGTGTTGTGTGCTTTGTGTCATCTTAATTCCTCTCGCTTAGTTAAGCCTCTCCTTACATTGAGTAGTTTTATAACCCTGTGTAGGTTTAGCATGTGATGGCACATTTGGGAGCACTTTGAGGCTTACGGTGAAAGAGGAAATATGCTCAGACCGAAACTGGAGAGAAGCTTTATGAGGAACTGCTTTACAACGTGTGCTTTCCACTCACAGAAGTAAACCTTTCTTCTCTTACAGGATTCCAGAATCCCTTTTGGAGAATAAGCTACCAAGAGACATTTGGGAGTATATGGACGGCTATGGGGAAAAAGGAAATATCCTCAGACAAAACTGGAAAGAAGATTTCTGTGAAACTGCTTCGTGTTAGATATATCTATTCATCTCGCATATTTCAAGTCTTTCTTATATTATGCAGTTTGGAAACTCCGTCAGGCACGCATCTGCAAAGGGACATTCTGAAGGACATTCAGGCCAATGTTGAAAGAGGAGATATTCAGATAAAAACTGGATAGAAGACTTCTGAGAAACTACTTGTGATGTATGCATTTCGCTCAGGGAGTTTTACCTCTTTTCTCACAAGGCAGTGTTTAAACACTGTTCCTGTGTAACCAAAAATTGATATTTCGGAGTGCACTGAGGACTATGGCAAACATTGAAATATACTACAATAAAATCGAGAAAGAAGCGTTCCAAGAATATGTTCTCTGATATGTGCATTCACTTCACAGAATTTATGCTTACTCTATGTTGCCCAGCTTCGAAATTCTGTCTTTGAAGAATCTGTGAAGGGATATTTAGTGACGTCCGGAGGCCTGTGGTGATCTAGGAAACATCTTCTGATGAAACCGGTAGAGTAACTTTCTGAGCAACTGCTTTGCGATGTGTGTATTCATGTCATAGATTTAAACAGTTCTTTGGATTGTGCAGATTGAAATCACTGTTTTGGTGGAATCTGAGTAAGACATTTGGGAACGATCCTTAGAGCATGGAGAAAGAAATATCCTCAGGTAAAATCCAGAATGAAGCTTTCTGTGAAACTAACCTGTGTCGTCTTAATTCCCCTCACTTAGTTAAGCCTCTCCTTATGTTGAGTAGTTTTATAACCCTGTGTATGTTTAGCGTGTGATGGGACTTTCGGGAGCACATTGAGGCTTACAGTGAAAAAGGAAATATGTTCAAACGGTAAGTGGAGAGAAGCTTTCCAAGGAACTGCTTTGTGACGTGTGCATTCCACTCACAGTGTTACACCTCTCTTCTCATACAGCGTTGGTGAAACCCTTTTTGAGAAACAGGTACCAAGTGATACTCAGGAGCATGTTTATGCTGATGATGAAAAGGGAAATACCCTGAGACAAACCCCGAAAAGGTGCTTTCTAGGAAACTACTCATTGATATGTGTAATCATCTCATATAGATTAGGTTTTTTACATTACACAGCTTGAAAACCGTTATGGACGGATCTACGAAGGGACTTTCAGTAGCACACTCAGGACTATGGTGAGAAAGGAAATATCCTAGTTAAAATTTGGGAGGAAGCTTTCTGTGAATCTGATTTTTGCTATGTTTATTGTTCTCACATACATGAAGATTTCCTAACATTATGCAGCTTTGAAACTCCCTCGTGGATCGATCCACGAAGGGATATTTGGGATATATAAGGGCCTATGGTCACATAGAAAATAGAGTCACATAAAAACTGGAGAGAAGCTTTCTGAGAAACTGCTGGGTGACGTGTGCATTCCACTCAGGTAGTTTTAATGTTCTTCTCATAAGGCACAGTTTGAAGACTGTTTCTGTAAAACCAAAAGAGTGATATTCGGAGCACATTGAAGACAATGGCAAAAAATGAAAAGTCGTCCAATAAAAAAATAAAGATACACTCAAAGAAACTGCTCTCTGACATGCCCATTCTTTTGACAGGGCTAAAGCTTACTCTACTTTTCCCAGTTTGAAAGTGGGCCTCTGAGGGTTCTGTGAAGGGATAGTAAGTGGCAACCATAGGCCTGTGTCGAGCAAGTAAATATCTCACTTCGAAAATTGGAGAGAAGCTTTCTGCACAACTCTTTTGCGATGTTTGTATTCATCTCAAAGAGTTAAATCATTCTTTGGTTTGAGCAGTTTAAAATCACTGTTTCTGTGGAATCTGAGAAAGGACATTTGGAGATGCTCTTTAGAATACCCTGAAAAAGAAATAACCTCAGAGATAAACCAGAAGGAAGCTTTCTCTGAACCTGATCTGTGTCACGTGAATACGCTTACACAGTTAAGCTTCTCTATTCGTTGAGCAGTATCATAAAACTGTTTTTATTTCGACTGCAAAGGAATATTCATGAGCGATTTGAGGGTTACAGTGAGAAAGGAACGTCTTCAGATAGAAACTGGAGAGAAGCTTTCTGAGGAGTTGCTTTGTGATGTGTGCATTCCCCTCACAGAAATATACCTTTCTTCTCCTATAGGATTCCAGAATCCCTTTTGGTGAAAAAGCTACGAAGAGACATTCGGAGTATAGGGATGGCTATGGTGAAAAAGAAAATATCCTCAGACAAAGCTGGAAAGAATATTTCTGTGAAACTACTTCGTGATAGATATATCTATTCATCTCGCATAGTTCAAACCTTTCTTATATTATGCAGTTTGAAATCCATCATGCACGAATACGCAAAGGGAGATTCGGGAGCACATTCAGGCCTATGGTGAATGAGGAGATATCTTCAGATAACAACTGGATAGAAGCTTCTGAGAAACTACTTGTGATGTGTGCATTCCGCTCAGGATGTTATACCTCTTTCCTCAAAAGGCAGTGTTTAAACACTGTTCCTGTGTAACCGAAAAAGTAATATTTCGGAGCACATTGTGGACTATGGCAAATAGTGAAATATACTGAAATAAAATCGAGAAAGCAGCTTTCCAAGAATCTGCTCTCTGATATGTGCATTCACTTCACAGAATTAATGCTTACTCTAGGTTGCCCTGTCTCGAAATTCTGTGTTTGAAGAATGTGTGAATGTTTATTTAGTGACGCCCGGAGGCTTTTGGTGAGCAAGGAAACATCTTCTGATGAAACCTACAGAGTAACTTTCTGAGAAATTGCTTTGCGATGTGTGTATTTGACTCATAGATTTAAAACGTTCTTTGGATTGAGCAGATTGAAATCACTGATTTTGTGGAATCTGAGGAACAACATTTGGGAATGATCATTAGAACATGGAGAAAGAAATATCCTCAGGTAAAATCCAGAAGGAACCTCTCTGTGAAACTACTCTGTGTCGTCTTAATTCCTCTCGCTTAGTTAAGCCTCTCCTTACGTTGAGTAGTTTTATAACCCTTTGTATGTTTAGCATGTGATGGGACATTCGCGAGCAGTTCGAGCCTTATGGTGAAAAAGGAAATTGATTTGTTTTTCTAAATACCACCAGGGCGGGCAGAAAAAAACAGCGAGCAGGCAAGCGTAGCAGCAAAACTGGAAATTTATTTTGGTCACCTAGCTTCAGGGAAGTTGGTCAGTAGGAAGAGGTCTGTCGGCCTCCAGCAATGGAGGCCAACGGAGTCACCTGTGGAGCTCTCGGACGGAGTTCCTGCAATCCCGACAGGAGTGGGGAAGCTGGGAACTCCATGCCATGCTCTACTGGGAGTGGCTTTTCTGGGAGTGGGAGGGCTATAGGCTGGCCACGGGCGCGTCGGTGGGCATTCTGCAGGTGTGACCAGGTAAATCTTGGTCTCTTCGGATTGACGTCACATGGCGCATGCCGGGTCTGCACCTTTCTGGGTGCCAGCTGCATTTTTACGTGCGTGGCAAAAGTTTGGGATGAAGAACCTGGAAGTGCGCCATCTTAACTCCATTCATCCAAACAGTCCAAGCTTTTATTGATAACAGTGCTAAGGGGTGCCGTCGTCTGTCTACCTACTTCCTGCTGTTAAGGGGTGTCATTAAGGTTGTGGCCTATGGTTGGTATTTGGACATACGGCTGAAGAATAAAATAAGGCACAGTATAAGTATAGGAATGAGGAATGGAAGCATTTGTTGGAATATGGGCAAAACCCAGAAGGATGGTCCTAGCAAGGCTAGGGAGTATGGGATAGTTAAGAAAATTTAGTAAGTTTGAGGTGAGTGGGGGAAAGCCAAACTGATTTCCACTGATTGCTTTCAGTAGGGGCCCTTTTTGGCAGGGAAGGAGGAACGAGTGTACAAAGTAGTTGTTGTCCAGGCAGCAATTAAGGAGTGGAGTTTTTGTTGAGTGGATGGATTTCTGTCTACTCCTACTACAGAGATATTGGATGGAAGGCTAGGTCCAGAGAAGGACGACAAAACAGAATAGGTAGCCTTGCTGTCGATTAAATAATTAATTGTCTTACCTGCTACCAGGAGAGTTACCCACAGCTCGGCTAGGGTGATGGGGGTCCCCAAGTCTCAGCACCTTCAGTTGTCATCATCCAGATGTAGGAGCTGGAAGGAGCTCCCAGGATCCTAGGAAAGGGGGTCACGTGGAGACATGGCACCTGTTCTCAGGGTGGGGCCATCTGACTTCCAGTGTCCTCCTGGATGGCAAGCAGGGCAGTGGGTTGCTAGTGGACGAGGGTTAGGACATTCAATGGCCCAATGTCCTGATGACTTGCACTTATAGCAATGCTCCGTTGGGGCTCGGGGACCTTGCGGACACTTTTTGGCATAGTGTCCTGAATTGCCGCACTTATAGCAGGCTCCTTTTGTAGCCTTGGAGTCTGCGGGGTGTGTGCTCTCTGGCCTGGGGTTACGACTGGGCTGTAAAGCCGCTGCTAAGAGCTGAACCTTCTGTTCAAGGCGACCCTGTCACTGTGCTTCAGCCATCTCCTCTCTGGAGTTATAGACCTTAAAGGCTAGTTTAACGAGGTCTTGTATTGGTGTCTGAGGACCATCCTCTACCTTTTGAAGTTTCTTTTTACGAATGTCAGGAGCTGATTGAGAAATGAAATAAGACGCCAAAATGGTGGCCCCTGTGGGGGAGGCTGGATCTAACCAGGTAGATTGTGTTAGAACCTCAGTCCACCTTTTTACAAATGCGGCTGGATTTTCTTCTGGATTTTGAACTAAATTACTTTATGTATATAGTAGGATTAGCTGAGAAATCACATAACGATTCTCAGTATTGGAACGATGGGCCAGTGAAAAAGGGACATGTACTCTGACTACCCCCTCCGTCCCAGAGTGGGAAGAGTAGAAGGAGTATAGGGCAGTTTGGGGCGAGAGCGTAAGGACCAAAAGTCGTGTATGTAATTAATTTCGGACTACTTGCTTAGCCACTGGCAGAAATTGCTGAGGTCGATCATGCCACAGTGGAAAGGAAAATTAACTGCTTCCTCCTAAGGTATTGTTCGAGCTGTAAGTTTTTGAATTGGCTAGGAGGCACCCAAAGGGTGTGCTCTTTGGCAATTTGGACTGAGCGTTTCCCATTTGTTTCCTCTTTACTTACACAATGGACACAATGGAAATGGAAGTGGATCTCTGCCTGGCTTCAAAGTGTCCTTTGGAACCATCAGAGACAGACTGGAGGCTCTTGAAGCCAAAGTGGAGATTACCTTCAGGCGGACGTCTCCGTCCTGAACGGGTCTCCCGAGCCACGTGGTGCCTCTCGAGCCACTTGGTGGCTCAAAAGTGGACCTCGGACCCGCGCAGGCCCGCGCAGGCCGCATCTAACCGGGTATATTGTGTTAGAACCTCAGTCAGCCTATTTAAGAATGCGGCTGGATTTTTTTCTGGATTTTAAACAAAAACAGTGATTTCAAGCTGCTCAATCCAAAGAAAGGTTTAACTCTATGAGACGAATACACACATCACAAAGCAGTTGCTTAGAACGTTTCTCTGCAGGTTTCATTGAAAGATGTTTCCTCACCCACACAAGGGTCTGGGCGTCACTAAATATCCCTTCACAGGTTCTTCCAAGACAGAGTTTCGAAACTGGGCAAAGTAGAGTAAGCATTAACACTGTGAAGTGAATGCACATATCAGAGACATATACTTTGAACACTTCCTCCTCGATTTTATTTCAGTATATTACACTATTCGACATAGTCCTCAATGCGTTCCAAAATATCATGTTTTCGATTTCAGAGGAAGAGTGAACAAACACGGCCTTGTGGGAAAACAGGTATAATTCCCTGAGTGGAATGTGTACATCACAAAGTAGTTTCTCAGAATGCTTCTATCCAATTTTTATCTGAAGATATCTCCTCTTTCACCATAGGCCTGAATGTATTCTGGAAAGTCCCCTCGTGGATTTCTGCAAGACAGAGTTTGCAAACTGGGTAATATAATTAAAGTTTTAACTATGCAAGACGAATAAATATATCCAAAACAAAGCAGTTTCCAAGAAATCTTCTTTCCAGTTTTTGTCGGAGGATATTTCCTTTTTCACCATAGCCTTCCCTATACTCCCGAATGTCTTTTGGTAGCTCTTTCTCCAAAAGGGATTCTGGAGTCCTCTAGGAGAAGACAGGTATATTTCTGTGAGTGGAATGCACACGTTACAAAGCAGCTCCTCAGAAAGCTTCTCTCCAGGTTCTATCTGAAGACGTTTCCTTTCTCACCATAAGCCTCAAAGTGCTCCTGAATATCCCTTCACAGACTAAACAAAAACAGTGTTATGATAGAGCTCAATGAAAAGAGAATCTTAACTGTCTAAGCGGAATCCACGTAACACCGAGCAGTTTCACAGAAAGCTTCCCTCTGGGTTTCTCTGAGGTTGTCCTTTTTCAGGATATTCTAAAGAGCGTTTCCAAATGTCCTTTCTCAGATTCCACAGAAACAGTGATTTCAAACTGCTCAATCCAAAGAATGTTTTAACTCTATGAGATGAATACAAACATCACAAAATACTTGCACAGAAATATTCCCTGCGATTTTTGATGGAAGACATTTTCTTGCTCGACATCGGCCTCCAGTTGCCACTTACTATACCTTTGCAGAAACCTCAAAAACGGTCTTTCAAACTGGCAAATATAGAGGAAGCTTTAACCCTGTGAAAAGAAAGGATAGGTCAGAGAGCAGTTTCTTTGAGTGTTTCCTTCTGTTTTTTCTTGGACAACTTTTGACTTTTTGCCATAGTCTTGAATGTGCTCCGAATATCACACTTTTGGGTTTACAGGAACAGTGTTCAAACTGAGCCTTATGAGAAGAAAGTAACAACTCCCTTAGTGGAATGCACACATCACCAAGCAGTTTCTCAGAAAGTTTCTCTCCAGTTTTTATCTGACTATATTTCCTATTTCACCATAGGCCCGAATGTGATCCCTAATATCCCTTCGTGGATCCATCCATGGGGGAGTTTCCAATCTGCATAATGTAAAGAAAGCTTCATCTATGTGAGATGAGTAAACATAACAAAAAGCAGACGCACATAAAACTTTTTCCAGTTTTTATCTGAAGATATTTCCTTTCTCTCCCTAGTCCAGAATGTGCTCCCGATTGTCCCTTCGTGGATCCGTCCATGACAGTTTCCAAGCTGCAGAATATAAAGAAAGCTTTATGTATGTAAGATGATTACAGATGTCACAGAGTAGTTTCCTAGAAAACTTCTTTCCAGTTTTTCTCTGAGGCTATTTCCCCTTTCACCGTCAGCATCAACATGATCCCGAATATCACTTGGTATCTGTTTCTCCAAAAGGGTTTCCCCAACACTGTATGAGAAGAGAGGTATAACACCGTGAGTGGAATGCACACGTCACGAAGCAGTTCCTCAGAAAGCTTCTCTCCAGATTCGGTCAGAACATATTTCCTTTTTCACGGTAAGCCTCAAAGTGCTCCTGAGTATCCCATCACATGCAGAACACACACCGGGCTAGAAAACTGCTCAATGAATAGAGAGGCTTATCTGAGTGAGAGGAATTAAGACGACACAGAACACAGAGTAGTTTCACAGAAATCTTCCTTCTGGATTTTACTTGATGGTATTTCTTTCTCCATATTCTAAGGATCGGTCCCAAAATGTTCTACCTCAGATGCCACAAAAACAGTGGTTTCACACTGCTCAATCCAAAGAATGGTTTAACTCTTGGAGACAAATAGACACATCGCAAAGCTGTTGCTCACAACGTTGCTCTGCAGGTTTCATTGGCAGAAGTTTCCTCGCTGACCACAAGCCTCCGGGCGTCACAACATATCCCTGCACAGGTTATTCAAAGACAGAGTTTTGAAACTGGGCAACATAGAGTAAGCATTAACTCTGTGAAGTGAATGCACATATCAGAGCAGATTCTTGGAACGCTTCTTCCTCGATTTTACTTCAGTATATTTCACTATTCGCCATAGTCCTCAATGCGTTCCAAAATATCACTTTTTTGGATTCACAGGAACAGTGATCAAACACTGCTTTGCAGGCAAAGAGATATAACTCTTTGAGTGGAATGCATATATCACAAAGTAGTTTTTCAGAAAGCTTCTATCCAGTTTTTATCGGAAGATAACTCCCCTTTCATCATTGGCCTGAATGTGCT
The DNA here is from genome assembly GCF_002776525.5 of Piliocolobus tephrosceles. Classification (NCBI taxonomy): domain Eukaryota; kingdom Metazoa; phylum Chordata; class Mammalia; order Primates; family Cercopithecidae; genus Piliocolobus; species Piliocolobus tephrosceles. The sequence continues at coordinate 70,626,744 of NC_045437.1, forward strand.
TCCGAATATCCCTTTGCGGATTTATGCATGACGGAGTTTCCAAATTGCGTAATATAATTATGGTTTTAATTACACGAGATGAATAAATATATCTAACACAAAGCAATTTCACAGAAATCTTATTTCCAATTTTTGTCAGAGGATATTTCCATTTTCACCATAGCCTTCACTATGTAGCTTTGCCTCCAAAAGGGATCCCAAAATCCTCTAGGAGAAGAAAGTTATATTTCTGTGAGTGGAATGCACACGTCACAAAGCAGGTCGTCAGAAAGCTTCTTTCCAGTTTCTATTTGATGACGTTTCCTTTCTCAGAGTAAGCCTTAAAGCCTTTCAGAATACACCTTTGCAGACTAAACAAAAACAGGGTTATGATACAGCTCATTGAAAAGAGAAGCTTACCTGTGTGAGTGGAATTCACGTGACATAGTGCAATTTCACAGAAAGCTTCCTTCTGTGTTCTATCTGAGGTTATTTCTTTTTCAGGATATTCTAAGGAAACCTTCTGGTTTCTCTCTGACGTTATTTCTTTTTCAGGGTATTCTAAAGAGTGTCTCCAAATGTCCTTTCTCAGATTCCACAGAAATAGTGATTTCAAAATCCTCAACCTAAAGAATGATTTAACTCTATTAGATGAATACAAACATCACAAAAGAGTTGCGCAGAAAGCTTCTCTCCATTTATCGATGGAAGACATTTCCTTGCCTCACACAGGTCTTCTGTCGTCACTTACTATCTCTTCGCAGATCCGTCAAAGCCTGATTTTCAAACTGGGAAATGTAGAGTAAGATTTAACCCTGTGAAAAGAATGGACATGTCAGAGAGCAGTTTTTTCGAGTGCTTCTTTCTGTTTTTTATTGGACCACATTTAACTTTTTGCCATGGTCTTCAATATGCTCCGAATATCACTCTTTTGGTTTTACAGGAACAGTGTTCTAACTGTGCCTTATGAGAAGAAAGTTATACTTCCCTGAGTGGAATGCACACATCACCAAACAGTTTCTCAGAAAGTTTCTCTCCAGTTTTTATCCGACTATATTTCCTATTTCACCATAGGCCCGCATGTGATGCCAAGTATCCCTTGACGGATCCATCTACAAGGGAGATTACAAGCTGCGTAATGTAAAGAAAGCTTCATCTATGTGAGTTGAATATACATAGCAAAAAGCAGATTCACAGAAAGCTTCTTACCAGATTTTATCTGAAGATATTTCCTTTTTCACCCTCGTCTTGAATGTACTCCCAAAGTCCCCTTTGTGGATCTGTCCGTGACAGTTTCCAGGCTGCATAAGGTAAAGAAATCCTTATATATGTGAGATGATTACACATATCACTGAGTAGTTCCTAGAAAGCTTCTTTCCAGTTTTTGTCTGAGACTATTTCCCTTTTTACCATCGGAATCAACATGATCCTGAATATATCCTGGTACCTGTTTCTTCAAAAGGGTTTCCATGATGCTGTATGAGAATAGAAGTATGACACTGTGAGTGGAATGCACCTGTCACAAAGCAGTTCCTCGGAAAGCTTCTCTCCAGTTTCAGTCTCAACATATTTCCTTTTTCACCGTAAGCCTCAAAGGGCTCCCGAATATTGCATCACATGCTAAACATACACAGGGTTAGAAAACTACTCAATAAAAAGAGGGTGTTACCTGAGTGAGAACAATTAAGATGACACAGAGCAGTTTCACAGAAAGCTTCCTTTTGGATTTTACCTGTGGATATTTCTTTCCTCATATTCTAAGGATCGTTCCCAAGTGTCCTTCCCCAGACTCCACAAAAACAGTGACTTCAAGCTGCTCAATCCAAAGAATGGTTTAACCCTAGGAGTCGAAAACACACATTGCAAAGCAGTTGCTCAGAACGTTTCTCTGCAGGTTTCATCGGAAGACGTTTCCTCGCTCACCACAAGTGTCCAGGCGTCACTAAATATCCCTTCACAGTTGCTTCAAAGACAGAGTTTCTAAGCTGGGCAACATAGAGTAAGCATTAACACTGTAATATGAATAACATATCAGAGAGAAGATTCTTGGAATGATTCTTCCTCGATTTTATTTCAGTATATTTCACTATTCACCATAGTCCTCAATTTGTTCTGAAATATCACTTTTTCGGTTTCACAAGAACAGTGTTCAAATACTGCCTTGTGAGAAAAAAGGTATAACTCCCTGAGTGGAATGCACACATCACAAGGTAGTTTCTCAGAAAATTTCTATCAAGTTTTTATCTGAAGATATCCCCTTTTTCACTGTAGGCCTGAATGTGCTTCCGAACGGCTCTTCGCAGATCTGTGCTTGAAGGAGTTTCCATACTGCATAATGTAATTAAAGTTTTAACTATGCGAGATGAGTAAATGTATCTAACTCAAAGTAGGTTCACAGATATCTTCTTTCCAGTTTTTGTCAGAGGATATTTCCTTTTCACCATTGTCGTTGCTATACTCCTGAATATCTCTTGGTAGTTGTTTCTGCAAAAGGGATTCCGCAATCCTCTATGAGAAGAAAGCTATATTTCTATGAGTGGAATGGACACGTCACAAAGCAGCTCCTCAGAAAGCTTCTCTCCAGTATTTATCTGATGATGTTTCCTTTCTCACCGTAAACCTAAAACGCTCCAGAGTATCCCTTTGCAGTCTAAACCAAAACGATATTATGATACAGCTCAATGAAAAGAGAAGCGTAACTCTGTGAGCGGAATTCACGTGACACAGAGCAGTTTCACAGAATGCTTCCTTCTGGTTTCTCTCTGAGGTTATTTCTTTGTCAGGATATTCTAAACAGCGTTTCCAAATATTCTTTCTCAGATTCCACAGAAACAGTGATTTCAAACTGCTCAGTACAAAGAATGATTTAACTCTATGAGAGGAATACAAACATCACAAAAGCGGTGTGCAGAATGCTTCTTTCTGATTTTCGATGGAAGACATTTCCTTGCCTCACACAGGCCTCCGTTTGCCACTTGCTTTCCATTCCCAAAACCCTAAAGACCGACTTTGAAACTGGCAAATGTACAGTAAGCTTTAACCTGTGAAAAGAATGGACATGTCAGAGAGCAGATTATTCGAGTGCTTCTTTCTGTTTTTTATTGGACGACATTTTCCTTTTTGCCATTGTCTTCAATGTGCTCCGAATATCACTCTTTTGGTTTTGTAGGAACAGTGTTCAAACGCTGTGTTGTGTGAAAACAGGTATAGCTCTCTGAGTGGAATACATATATCACAAAGTAGTTTTTCAGAAAACGTCTATGCATTTTTATCTGAAGATATATCGTCTTTCACCATTGTCCTGAATCTGCTCCCCAATGTCCCTTTGAGGATCCGTGCATGATGGAGTTTCCAAACTGCATAATATAAGAAAAATTTTAAGTATGCAAGATGAATAAATATATCTAACACAAAGCAGTTTCACAGAAATCTTCTTTCCAGTTTTTCTCTGAGGATATTTCCTTTTTCACCATAGCCCTCCCTATACTCCCGAATGTCTCTTGGTAGTTTTTCTTCACAAAGGATTCCAGAATCCTATATGAGAAGAAAGTTGTATTTCTGTGAGTGGAACGCACATGTCAGAAAGCAGCTCCTCATAACCTTCTCCACAGTTTCTATTTGAAGACTTCTCCTTTCTCACCGTAAGCCTCAAAGTGTTCCAGAATATCCCTTCGCAGACTAAACAAAAACAATGCTATGTTACTGCTCTATGATAAGTGAATTTTCACTGTGTGAGCAGAATTCACGTGACACCGAACACTTTCACAGAAAGCTGCCTTCTGGTTTTCTCTGAGGTTACTCCTTTTTCAGGATATTCTAAAGAGTGTTTCCAGATGTCCTTTCTCAGATTCCGCAGAAACAGTGATTTCAAACTGCTCAATCCAAAGAATCATATAACGCTATGAGATGAATACAAACATCAAAAAAGAGTTGAACAGAAAGATTCTCTTCGATTTTTAATGGAAGACATTTCCTTTCTCGACACAGGATTCAAGTTGCCACTTATTATACCTTTCCAGAAAACTCAAAGACGGACTTTCAAACAGGGGAATGTAGAGCAAGCTTTAACCCTGTGAAAAGAATGGACATGTCAGAGAGCAGCTTCTTCGAGTGCTTCTTTCTGTTTTTTATTGGGCGACATTTGACTTTTTGCCATAGTGTTCAATGTGTTCCGAATATCACTCTTTTGGTTTTACAGGAACAGAGTTCAAACTGTGCCATATGAGAAGAAAGTTATAGCTGCCTGAGTGGAATGCACACATCACCAAGCAGTTTCTCAGAAAGCTTCTCTCTAGTTTTGATCTGACTCTATTTCCTATTTCACCGTAGGCCTGAATGTGATCCCAAATATCCCATCGCGAATCCATCCACGAGGGAGATTCCAAGCTGTGTAATGTAAAGAAAGCTTCAGCTATGTGAGATAATTAAACATAGCAAAAAGCTGATTTACAGAAAGCCATTTTCCAGTTTTTTTCGGAGGATATTTCCTTTTTCACCATAGTCCTGAATATGCTCTCAATGGTCCCTTCCTGGATCCGTCCATGACAGTTTCCAAGCTGTGTAATATAAAGAAAGTTTATCTATATGAGATGAATACACGTATAACTGAGTAGTTTCCTAGAAAGCTTCTTTCCAATTTTTTTCTGAGGCTATTTCTCTTTTCACCATCGGCATCAACATGCTCTGGAATATCACTTGGTACCTGTTGCTGCAAAAGGGTTTCACTGACGTTGTATGAGAAGGGAGGTATAACACTGTGAGTGGAATGCACATGTCACAAAGCAGTTCCTCGGAAAGCTTCTCTCCAGTTTCGTTCTGAACGTATTTCCTATTTCACCGTAAGCTTCAAAGTGCTCGCAAACATGCCATCAAACGCTAAACATACACAGGGTTAGAAAATGATCAATGGAAAGAGGCTTATCTGAGTGAGAGAAATTAAGACGAAACAAATCAGTTTCACAGAAAGCTTTCTTCTGGATTTTACCTGAGGATATTTCTTTCTCCATATTCTAAGGATCATTCCCAAATGTCCTTTCTCAGATTTCTGAAAAACAGTGATTTCAAGCTGCTGAATTGAAAGAATAATTTAACTCCTTGAGATGAATGCACACATCAAAAGCAGTTGTTTAGAAAGATTCTCTGCAGGTTTCATTGGAAGACGTTTCCTCGCTCACCACAGGCCTCTGGGTGTCACTGAATATCCCTTCATAGATTATCAACGACAGAATATCGAAACTGGGCAACATAGAATAAGCATTAACTGTGTGAAATGAATGCACATATCAGGGAGCAGATTCCTGGAACGCTTCTTCCTCGATTTTATTTCAGTTATTGCGCTATTCACCGTGGCCCTCAATGCATTCCGAAATAACACTTTTTTCAGTTTCACAAAAACAGTGTTCAAACACTGCTTTGTGAGAAAAGATGTATAACTCCCTCAGTGGAATGCATACATCACAACATAGTTTCTCAGAAAGCTTCTATCCAGTTTCTCTGAAGACATATCCTCTTTCACCGCAGGCATGAATGTGCTCCCAAATGTCCCTTCCTGAATGTGTGCCTGACAGAGTTTCCAAACTGCGTAATATAATTAAAGTTTTAACTATGTGAGACGAATAAATATATCTAACACAAAGTAGTTTCACAGAAATCTTCTTTCCAGTTTGTGTCTGAGGATATTTCCTTTTTCACCATAGTCGTCGTTATACCCCCGAATATTTCTTGGTAGCTTTTTCTCCAAAAGGGAATCCAGAATCCTCTAGGAGAAGAAAGGTATACTTCTGTGAGTGGAATGCACACGTCACAAAGCAGCTCCTCAGAAATTTTCTCTCCAGTTTCTATCTGTAGTAGTTTCCTATCTCACCGTAAGCCTCAAAGCGTTCCTGAATATCCCTTGGCAGACTAAACAAAAACAGTGTTATAATACAGCTCAATGAAAACAGAAGCTTAACTGTTTGAGCGGAATTCACATGACACAGAGTAGTTTCACAGAAAGCTTCCTTCTGGTTTCTCTCTTAGGTTATTTCTTTTTCAGGATATTCTAAAGAGCGATTCCAAATGTCCTTTCACAGATTCCCCAGAAACAGTGATTTAAATCAGCTCAATCCATGGAATGATTTAACTCTATGAGATGAATACAAACATCTGAAAAGAGTTGTGCAGGAAGCTTCTCTCCAATTTTCAATGGAAAACATTTCCTTGCCTCACACAGGCCTCCGTTCACCACTTACTATCCCTTCGATGAACCCTCAAAGACCAACTTTCAACCTGGGAAGTGTAGAGTAAGATTTAACCCTGTGAAAAGAATGTACATGTCAGAGAGCAGTTTCTTAAAGTGCTTCTTTCTGTATTTTATTGGACGACATTTCACTTTTTGCCCTAGTCTTCAATGTGCTCTGAATATCACTCTTTTGGTTTTACAGGAACAGTGTTCAAACTGTGCCTTATGAGAAGAAAGTTATAACTCCCTGAGTGGAATGAACACATCACCAAGCAGTTTCTCAGAAAGCTTCTGTCCAGTTTTTATCTGACTATAATTCCTCTTTCACCATAGCACCGAATGTGATCCCAAATATCCCTTTGCGGATCCATCCACGAGGGTGTTTCCAAGCTGCCTAATGTAAAGTAAGCTTCATCTATGTGAAATGAATAAACATAGCAAAATGAGATTCACAGAAAGCTTCTTTCCAGTTTTTATCTGAAGATATTTCCTTTTTCACCCTAGTCTTCCATGTGCTCCCGAAGCCCCTTCGTGGATCCGTCCATGACAATTTCCAAGGTGCGTAATGTAAAGAAAGTCTTACTATGTGAGATGATTACGCATATCACAGAGTATTTTCCTACGAAGCGTCTTTCCAGTTTTTGTCTGAGGCTATTTCCCTTTTTCACCATTGACATCAACATGCTCCCGAATATCACTTGTTACCTGTTTCTCCGAAAGGGGTTTCCCGACACTGTATGAGAAGAGAGGTATAACACGGTGAGTGGAATGCACACGTCACAAAGCAGTTCCTCGGAAAGCTTCTCTCCAGTTTCGGTCTGAACATATTTCCTTTTCCACCGTTAGCATCAAAGTGCTCCCGAATATCCCATCACATGCTAAACATACACAGGGTTAGAAAACTGTTCAATGACAAGAGAGGCCTAACTGAGTGAGAGGAATGAAAACGACATGGGGCCGTTTCACAGAAAACTTCCTACTGGATTTTTCCGGAGGATATTTCTCTCTTCATATTCTAAGGAACGTTCCCAAATGTCCTTCCTCAGATGCTGCAAAAAGAGTGATTTCGAGCTGGTCAATCCAAAGAATTGTTTAACTCTTTGAGTCGAATGCACACATTGCAAAGCAGCTGCTCAGAAAGTTTCTCTGTAAGTTTCCTCAGAAGACATTAAGTTGCTAAACCCAAGCCTCCGGGCATCACTAAATATCTTTTCACAGATTCTTCAAACACAGAGTTTTGAAACTGGGTAACATAGAGAAGCATTAACACTGTGAAAGGAATGCACATATCAGAGAGCAGGTTCTTGGAACGCTTCTTTCTCGATTTTATTTCAGCATATTTCACTACTCGCCATAGTCTTCAATGTGAACCGAAATATCACTATTTCGGTTTCACAGGGACAGTGTTCAAACACTGCCTTGTGAGAAAGAGGTATCACTCCGTGAGTGGAATGCATATATCACAAAGTAGTTTCTCAGAAAGCTTCTATCCAATTTTTATCTGAAGATATCTCCTCTTTCACCGTAGTCCTGAATATTCTCTGGAATGTTCCTTTGTGGATCCGTTCATGACGGAGTTTCCAAACTGTGTAATATAAGAAAAATTTTAACTATGCAAGATGAATAAATATATCTAACACAAAGCAGTTTCACAGAAATCTTCTTTCCAGTTTTTCTCTGAGGATATTTCCTTTTTCACCATAGCCCTCCCTATACTCCCAAATGTCTCTTAGTAGCTTTTTCTCCACAAGGGATTCCGGGATCCTATATGAGAAGAAAGTTGTATTTCTGTGAGTGGAATGCACATGTCAGAAAGCAGCTCCTCAAAAACCTTCTCGCCAGTTTCTATTTAATGACTTTCCTTTGTCACTGTAAGACTCAAAGGGTTCCAGAATATCTCTGTGCAGACTAAACAAAAACAGTGTTATAATACTGCTCAATGAAAAGTGAAGCTTAACTGTGTGAGCAGAATTCACATGACACCGAACCCTTTCACAGAAAGCTTCCTTCTGGTTTTCTCTGAGGTTACTCCTTTTTCAGGATATTCTAAAGAGCATTTCCAGATGTCCTTTCTCAGATTCCACAGAAACAGTGATTTCAAACTGCTCAATCCAAAGAATCATATAACGCTATGAGATGAATACAAACATCAGAAAAGAGTTGCACAGAAAGATTCTCTCCAAATTTCGATGGAGACATTTCCTTGCTTGACACAGGATTTTCGTTGCCACTTATGATTTCTTCACAGGAACCTCAAAGACCGACTTTCAAATTGGGAAATGTAGACCAAGCTTTAACCCTGTGAAAAGAATGGACATGTCAGAGAGCAGCTTCTTCGAGTGCTTCTTTCTGTTTTTTTTATTGGGCAACATTTTACTTTTTGCCGTAGTGTTCAATGTGCTCCGAATATCACTCTTTTGGTTTTACAGGAACAGAGTTCAAACTGTGCCATATGAGAAGAAAGTTATAGCTGCCTGAGTGGAATGCACACATCACCAAGCAGTTTCTCAGAAAGCTTCTCTCTAGTTTTGATCTGACTCTATTTCCTATTTCACCATAGGCCTGAACGTGATCCCAAATATCCCATTGCGAATCCATCCACGAGGGAGAGTCCAAGCTGTGTAATGTAAAGAAAGCTTCAGCTATGTGAGATAATTAAACATAGCAAAATGCTGATTTACAGAAAGCTTCTTTCCAATATTTTTCTGAAGATATTTCCATTTTCACCATAGTCCTGAATGTGCTCTCGGTGGTCCCTTCATGAATCCGTCCATGACAGTTTCCAAGCTGCATAATGTAAAGAAAGTTTATCTATGTGAGATGAATACACATATCACAGAGTAGTTGCCTAGAAAGCTTCTTTCCATTTTTTTTCTGAGGCTATTTCCCTTTTCACCATCGGCATCAACATGCTCTCGAATATCACTTGGTACATGTTCCTCCAAAAGGGTTTCACCGACGCTGTATGAGAAGGGAGGTATAACACTGTTAGTGGAATGCATATGTCACAAAGCCGTTCTTCAGAAAGCTTCTCTCCAGTTTCGTTCTGAAAGTATTTCCTATTTCACTGTAAGCTTCAAAGTGCTCCCGAATATGCCATCACACAGCAAACATACACAGGGTTAGAAAACTGATTAAAGGAAAGAAGGGGTGAACTGACTAAGAGGAATTAAGATGACACAAAGCAGTTTCGCAGAAAGCTTTCTTCTGGATTTTACCTGAGGATATTTCTTTTTCCATATTCTAAGGATCATTCCCAAATGTCCTTTCTCAGATTTCTCAAAAACAGTGAGTTCAAGCTGCTGAATCCAAAGAATGGTTAAACTCCTTGAGATGAATACACACATAGAAAGCAGTTGCTCAGAACTTTTCTGTGCAGATTTCATTGGGAGACGTTTCATCGCTCAATAGATGCCTCCACGCGTCACTAAATATCTCTTCACAGATACTTCAAAGGCAAAGTTTCGAAACTGGGCATCATAGAGTAAGCATTAACTCTGTAAATTGAATGCACCTATCAGAGAACAGATTCGTGGAACACTTCTTCCTTGATTTTATTTCAGTGTATTTCACTATTCGCCATAGTTCTCCATGTGTTCCGAAGTATCACTTTTCGACTTCATAGGAATAGTGTTCAAACACTGCCTTGTGGGAAAAGAGGTATAATTCCCTGAGTGGAATGCATACATCACAAAGTATTTTCTCCGAAAGCTTCTATCCAGTTTTTATGAGAAGATATCTCCTCTTTCACCATAGGCCTGACTGTTCTCCCGAACGTCTCTTCACAGATCTGTGCACTATGGAGTTTCCAAACTGCATATTATAATTAAATTTTTAACTATGCGAGATGAATAGATATATCTAACACAAAGCAGTTTCACAAAAATATGCCTAAGTGTTTTTGTCTGATATTATTTCCTTTTTCAGTATAGCTTTCCCTATACTCCCGAATGTCTATTTTGTAACTTGTTCTCCAAAAGGAATTCTGGAATCCTCTAGGAGAAGGAAGGTATATTTCTGTGAGTGGAATGCACACGTCATAAATCAGCTCCTCAGAAAGCTTCTCTCCAGTTACTATCTGAAGACGTTTCCTTTCCTACCATAAACCTCAAAGCCCTCCAGAATATCCCTTCACAGACTAAACAAAAACCGTGCTATGATACATCTCAATGAAAAGGGAAGCTTAACTATGTTAGCGGAACACAAGTGACACAGAGCAGTTTCACAGAAAGCTTCCTTCTGGTTTCTCTCTGAGGTTATTTCTTTTTCAAGATACTCTAAAGAGAGTTTCCAAATGTCCTTGTTCAGATTCCACAGAAACAGTGATTTCAATCTGATCAATCCAAAGAATGATTTAACTCTATGAGATGAATACAAACATCACAAAAGAGTTACGCAAAAACTTCTCTCCGATATTTGATGTAAGACATTTCCTTGAATCACACAGGCCTATGGTTGCCACTTAATATCTCTTCGTAGAAACCTGAAAGACCAACTTTAAAACTGGGAAATGAAGAGTAAGCTTTAACCCTGTGAAAATAATGGACATATCAGATAGCAGTTTGTTCGAGTGCTTCTTTCTGTTTTTTCTTGGACGACATTTCACTTTTTGTCATAGATTTCAATGTGCTCCGAATATTACTCTTTTGGTTTTACAGGAACAGTGTTAAAACTGTGCCTTATGAAAAGAAAGTTATAACTCCCTGAGTGGAATGCACACATCACCAAGCCTTTTCTGAGATAGCTTCTCTCCAGTTTTAATCTGACTATATTTCCTCTTTCAACATAGGCCCAAATGTGATCCCAAATATCCCTTCACAGATCCATCCACGAGGGAGTTTTCAAGCTGCGTAATGTAAAGGAAGCTTTATCTCTGTGAGATGAATAAACAGCAAAAACAGATTCACAGAAAGCTTTTTTCACTTTTTATCTGAAGATATTTCCTTCTTCACCATAGTCCTGGATGTGCTCTCGAACATCCCTTCGTGGTTCCATCCATGACAGTTTCCAAGCTGCATAATATAAAGAAAGCTTTACCAATCTTAGATGATTACACATATCAGTGAGTAGTTTCCTAGAAAGCTTCTTACCAGTTTTTTTCTGAGGCTATTTCCCCTTTCACCATCGGCATCAACATGCTCCCAAATATCACTGGTACCTGTTGCTCTGAAACGACTTGCCCAACGCTATATGAAACGTGAGTTATATCAGTGTCAGTGGAATGCACATTTCACAAAGCAGTTTCTCAGAAAGCTTCTCTCCACTTTTTATCTGACTGCTTTTTCTATTTCACCTTAGGCGTCAATGTGATCCCAAATATCCCTTCGTGAATCTGCCCAAGAGGGAGCTTCCAAGCTGCGTAAAGTAAGGAAAGCTTCATCTCTGTGAGATGAATAAGCATAGCAAAAAGCAGATTCACAGAAAATTTCTCTCCAGTTTTTATTTGAAGATATTTCCTTTTTCACCACAGTGCGGAACGTACTCCTGAAGGTACCTTCGTGGATCCGTCCATGACAGTTTCTATGCTGCGTAATGTAAAGAAAGCTTTATTTATGTGAGATAATTACACATATCACAGAGTAGTTTCCAAGAAGGCTTCTTTCCAGTTTTTGTCTGAGGCTATTTCGCTTTTCACCATCGGCATCAACATGCTTCCGAATTCACTTGGTACCTATTTCTCCAAATGGGTTTCCCAGACCCTGTAAGAGAAGAGAGGTATAACACTGTGGGTGGAAAGTACACATCACAAAGCAGTTCCTCGGAAAGCTTCGTCCAGTTTTGGTCTGATCATATTTACTTTTTCAAAGTAAGCCTCAAAGTGCTCCTGAATGTCTCATCACACGCTAAACATACCCAGGGCTAGAAAACGGCTCAATGAAATGAGAGGCTTAACTGAGTGAGAAGAATTAAGATGACACAGAGCAGTTTCACAGAAAGATTCCTACTGGAATTTTCCTGAGGATATTTCTTTCTCCATATTCTAAGGATCGTTACCAAATGTCCTTCCGCAGATTCCACAAAAACTGTAATTTCAGGCTACTCAATCCAAAGAATGTTTTAACTCTATGAGACGAATACACCCATCGCAAAGCAGTTGCTCAGAACGTTCCTCTGCTAGTTTCATCAGAAGAAGCTTTCTTGCTAACCACAAGCCTCTGGGCCTCATAAGCATCCCTTCACAGATTCCTCAAAGACTGAGTTTTGAACCTGGGCAACACAGAGTAAAAATTAACTCTGTGTAATGAATGCATATATGAGAGAGCAGATTCTTGGAACACTTCTTCCTCGATTTTATTTCAGTATACTTCACTACTCGCCATAGTCCTCAATGCATTCCAAAATATTACTTTTTGGTTTCAGCGGAACAGTGTTCCAACACTGCATTGTGATTCACAGCAACCTCAAAGACCGAGTTTCAAACTGGAAAATGTAGAGTAAGTTTTAACCTAGTGAAAAGATTGGACATATCAGAGACCAGTTTCTTCGAGTGCTTCTTTGTTTTTCACTGGACTACATTTCACTTGCCATATTCTTCAATGTGCTCCGATTATCACTTTTGTTTTTATAGGAACTGTGTTCAAACTGTGCCTTATGAGAATAAAGTTATAACTCCCTGAGAGGAATGCACACATCACCAAGCAGTTCCTCAGAAAGCTTCTCTCCACTTATTACCTGACTATATTTCCTATTTCGCCTTAGGCCCAAATGTGACCCCAAAAATATCCCTTCGTGGATCCATCCACGAAATAGTTTCCAAGATGTGTAATGTAAAGAAAGCTTCATCTTGTGAGATGAATAAACATAGCAAAAAGCAGATTGACATAAAGCTTCTTTCCAGTTTTTATCTGAAGATATTTCCTTTTTCCCCATAGTCCAGAATGTACTCACGACGGTCCCTTCGTGGATCCATCCATGACAGTTTCCAACCTGCGCAATGTAAAGAAAGCTTTATCCATGTGAGATGATTAGAGATATCACATAGTAGTTTCCTAGAAAGATTCTTTGCAATTTTTGTCTGAGGCTATTTCCCTTTTCACTGTCAGCATCAACATGCTCATGAATATCACTTGGTACCTGTTTCTCCAAAAGGGATTTCCCGAAGGTGTATGAGAAGAGAGGTATAACACTGTGCTTGGAATGCACAAGACATAAAGCAGTTCCACGGAAAGCTTCTCTCCAGGTTTGGTCTGAACATATTTCCTTTTACAACGTTAGCTTCAAAGTTCTCCCGAATATCCCATCACCCACTAAACATACACAGGGCTAGAAAACTGCTCCATGGAAAGAGAGGCTTATCAGTGTGAGAGGAATTAAGACAACACAGAGCCGTTTCATAGAAAGCTTCCTTCTGGATTTTACCTGATGATATTTTTCTCTCCATATTCTAAGGATCATTCCCAAATATCCTTCCTCAGATTCCACAAAAACAATGATTTCAAGCTTCGCAATCCAAAGAATGATTTAACTCTAGGAGACGAATACATACATTACAAACCTGTTGCTCAGAACATTCCTCTACATATTTCATCGGAAGACGTTTCCTCTCTCACCAGAAGCCTCTGGGCGTCACTAAATATCCCTTCACAGATTCTTCAAAGACAGAGTTTCGAAACTGGGCAACATAGAGTAAGTATTAACTCTGTGAAGTGAATGTACATATCAGAGAGCACATTCCTGGAATGCTTCTTCCCTGATTTTATTTCAGAATATTTAACTATTCGCCATAGTCCTCAATACGTTCTGAAATATTACTTTTTCGGTTTCACAGGAACCGTGTTCAAACACTGCCTTGTCATAAAAGAGGTATAAACCCCTGAGTGGAATGCATACATCACAAAGTAGTTTCTCAGAAAGTTTCTGTCATGTTTTTATCTGAAGATATCTCCTCTTACACCGTAGTCTTGAATGTGCTCCTGAATGTCACCTCGCAGATCTGTGCATGACAGAGTTTACATACTGCGTAATATAATTAAAATTTTAACTATGTGAGATGAATAAATATATGTAACACAAAGCAGTTTCACAGAAATCTTATTTCCAGTTTTTGTCTGAGCATATTTCCTTTTTCACCATAATGGTCGCTGTACTCCCGAATATCTCTTGGTAGTTTTTTCTCCAAAGGGATTCCAGAATCCTCTAGGAGTAGAAAGGTATATTACTGACAGTGAAATGCACACGTCACAAAGTAGCTCCTCAGAAAGCTTCTCTCCAGTTTCTATCTGAAGAAATTTCCCTTCTCACCGTAAGCTTCAAGGACCTCCAGAATATCCCTTCGGAGACTAAGCATAAACAATGTTATGATGCAGCTCAATGAAAAGAGAAGCTTAACAGTGGGAGTGGAATTCACGGAAAACAGAGCAGTTTCACAGAAAGCTTTCTTCTCTTTTCTCTCTTAGGTTATTTATTTTTTATAATATTCTAAACAGCGTTTCCAAATATCCTTTCTCAGATTCCACAGAAACAGTGATTTCAAACTTCTCAATCCAAAGAATGATATAACTCTATGAGATGAACACCAACATCACAAAAGAGTGGCACAGAAAGCTTCTCTCCGATTTTCGATGGAAGGCATTTCCTTGCCTCACACAGGCCTCCGGTCGCCACTTAATATCCCTAGGCAGAACCCTCAAAGACCGACTTTCAAACTGGAAAATGTAGAGTAAGCTTTAACCCTGTGAAAAGAATGGACATATCAGAGAGCAGTTTCCTCGAGTGCTTCTTTCTGTTTTTTATTGGACGACATTTGACTTTTTGCCATAGTCTTCAATGTGCTCTGAATATCAATCTTTTGATTTTACAGGAAAGTGTTCAAAATGTGCTTTATGAGAAGAAAGTTATAACTCCCTGAGTGGGGTGCACACATCACGAAGCAGTTTCTCAGAAAGCGTCTCTCCAGTTTTTATCTGACTATATTTCCTATTTCACCATAGGCCCGAATGTGATCCCTAATACCACTTCGTGGATCCATCCACGAGGGAGTTTTGAAGCTGAGTAATGTAAAGAAAGCTTCCTCTATGTGAGATGAATAAGGATAGCAAGAGGCGGATTCACAGAAAGCTTCTTTACAGTTTTTATCTGAAGATATTTCTTTTTTCACCATAGTCCAGAATGTGCTCCAGAATGTCCCTTCATGGATATGTCCATGACAGTTTCCAAGCTGCATAATGTAAAGAAAGCTTTATCTATGTTAGATGATTACAGATATCACAGAGTAGTTTCCTAGAAAGCTTCTTTCCAGTTTTTCTCTGAGGCTGTTTCCCTTTTCACCGTTGACATCAATGGGCTCCCAAATATCACTTGGTAGCAGTTTTTTCAAAAGAGTATCCCCGACGCTGTATGAGAAGAGAGGTATAACACTGTGACTGGAATGCACACGTCACAAAGCAGTTCTTCTGAAAGCTTCTCTCCAGTTTCGGTCTGAGCATATTTCCTTTTTCACCATAAGCCTCAAAGTGCTCCCGAATATCCCATCACCCACTAAACATACACAGGGCTAGAAAACTGCTCAATGAAAACAGAGATTTATCTGATTGAGATGAATTAAGATGACACAGAGCAGTTTCACATAAAGCTTCCTTCTGGATTTCACCTGCGGATATTTTTTTCTTCATATTCAAAGGATCGTTCCTAAATGTCCTTCCTCAGATTTCACAAAAACAATGATTTCAAACTGCTCAATCCAAGAATGCTTTAACTCTATGAGATTAATCCACACATCACAAAGCAGTTGCTCAGAACGGTTCTCTGTGGGTTTCATGGGAAGGCGTTTACTCGCTCACCACAAGCCTCCAGGCGTCACTAAGTATCGCTTCACAGATTCTTCAAAGACAGATTTTTGAATCTGGGCAACATGTAGTAGGCTTTATCTCTGTGATTTGAATGCACATATCAGAAAGCAAATTCTTGGAACAATTCTTCTTCGATTTTATTTCAGTATATTTCACTATTCGTCGAAGTCCTCAAGGCATTCCAAAATATCACTTTTTCGGTTTGACAGGAAGAGTGTTCAAACACTGCCTTGCGAGAAAAGAGGTATAACTCCCTCAGTGGAATGCATGCATCACTAAATAGTTTCTCAGAAAGCTTTTATCCAGTTTTTATCTGAAGATATCTCCTCTTTCACCGTAGACCTGAATGTGCTCCCGAATGTCGATTCACAGATCTGTGCCTGACAGAGTTTCCAAACTGCATAACATAATTAAAGTATTAACTATTCGAGAGGAATAAATATATCTAACACAAAGCAGTTTCACAGAAATCTTCTTTCCAGTTTTTGTCTGAGGATGTTTCCTCTTTCACCGTAGCCTTCTGTATACTACCAAATATCTGTTTCGCAGCATTTTCAAGAAAAAAGTTTCCAGAATCCTCTAGGAGAAGAAGGGTATATTTCTGTGAGTGGAATGCAAAAGTCGCAAAGCATCTCCTCAGAAAGCTTATCTCCAGTTTCTATCTGAAGACGTTGCTTTTCTCACCATAAGCCTCAAGGCTCTCCAGATTATCCCTTCGCAGACTAAACAAAAACAGTGTTGTGATACAGCTCAGTGAAAAGAGAAGATTAACTGTGTGAGCGGAATTCACGTGACATAGAGCAGTTTCACAGAAAGTTTCCTTCTGGTTTCTCTCTGATGTTATTTCTTTTTCAGGATATTCTAAAGAGCGTTTCCAAATGTCCTTTCTCAGATTCCACAGAAACAGTGATTTCAAACTGCTAAATGCAAAGTATGATTTAACGCTATGAGATGAATAACAACGTCAAAAAAGACTTGCTCTGAAAGCTTCTCTCCGATTTTCGATGGAAGACATTTCCTTGCCTCAAACAGGCCTCTGGGTGCCACTTAGTATCCCTTTGCAGAATCCTCAAAGATTGACTTTGAAATGGGGAAATGTAGAGTAAGCTTTAAACCTGTGAAAATAATGGACATGTCAGAGAGCAGTTTCTTCGAGTGCTTCTTTCTGTTTTTTATTGGATGACATTTCACTTTTTGCTGTAGACTTCAATGTGCTCCGAATATCACTCCTTTGGTTTTACAGGAACAGTTTTCAAATTGTGCCTTATGAGAAGAAAGTTATAACTCCCTGAGTGGAATGCACACATTACCAAGCAGTTTCTCAGAAAGCTTCTCTCCAGTTTTTATCTGACTATATTTGCTATTTCACCATAGGCCCAAATGTGATCCCAAATATCCATTCGCGTATCAATATATGAGGTATTTTTCAAGCTGCGTAATGTAAACTAAGCTTCAGCTCTGTGAGGTGAATAAACATAGCAAAAAGCAGATTCACAGAAAGCTTCTTTGAAATTTTTTCTGACGATGTTTCCTTTTTCACCATAGTCCTCGATGTGCTCCTGAAGGTCTCTTCATGGATCCTTCCATGACAGTTTCCAAGCTGCATAATATAAAGAAAGCTTTATCTATGTGAGATGATTACACATATCACGCAGTAGTTTCCTAGAAAGCTTCTTTCCTGTTTTGGTCTGACTCTATTTCCCTTTTCACCATCGGCATCAACATGCTCCCGAATATCACTTGGTACCTTTTCTTCCAAAAGGGTTTCCCCAACGCTGTATGAGAAGGGAGGTATATCATGGTGACTGGAATGCACATGTCACAAAGCAGTTCCTCGGAAAGCTTCTCTCCAGTTTCGGTCAGATCATATTTCCTTTTTCATCGTTAGCCTCCAAGTGCTCCCAAATATCCTATCACACGCTAACCATACACAGGGCTAGAAAACTGCTCAATGAAAAGAGAGGCTTATCTGAGTGAGAGGAATTATAACAACATAGAGCAGTTGCACAGAAAGCTACCTTCTGGATTTTACCTGATGATATTTCTTTCTCCATATTCTAAGGATCGTCACCAAATATCCTTCCTCAGATTCCACAAAAACAGTGATTTCAAGCTGCTCAATCCAAAGAATGGTTTAAATCTAGAAGAGGAATACACACATCACAAAGCAGTTGGTCAGAACGTTTCTCTGCAGGTTTCATCAGAACACGTTTCCTCAGTCACCACAAACCTCAGGACGTCACTAAATATCCCTTCACAGATTATGCAAAGACAGAGTTTCGAAACTGGGCAACACAGAGTAAGCATTAACTCGGTGAAGTGAAAGCACATATCAGAGAGCAGATTCTTGGAACGCTTTTTCCTCTATTTTATTTCAGTATATTTCACTATTCACCCTAGTCCTCAATGCGTTCTTAAATATCACATTTTGGGTTTAACAGGAACAGTGTTCAAACACTGCCTTGCGAGAAAAGAGGTATAACTCCCTGACCTGAATGCATACATCACAAAGTAGTTTCTCAGAAAGCTTCTATCCAGTTTTTGTCTGAAGATATCTCCTCTTTCACCGTAGGCCTGAATGTGCTCCCGAACCTCCCTTCGTGGATCTGTGCATTACAGAGTTTCCAAACGGCATAACATAATCAAAGTTTTAACTATGTGAAATGAATGAATTTATCTAACACAAAGCACTTTCACAGAAATCTTCCTTCCAATTTTTTGTCTGCGGATATTTTCTTTTTCACCATAGCCTTCCGTATTCTCCCGAATGTCTGTTTGCTAGTTTCTTCTAGAAAAAAGTTTCCGGAATCCTCTGGAAGAAATGTATATTTCTGTGAGTGGAATGCACACGTCACAAAGCGCCTCCTCAGAAAGCTTCTTTCTGGTTTCTATCTGAAGACGTTTCCTTTCTCACCATAAGCCTCAAGGCCCTCCAGATTATCCTTTCGCAGACTAAACAAAAACAATGTTATGGTACAGCTCAATGAAAAGAGAAGGTTAACTGTGTGAGTGGAGTTCACATGACACAGAGCAATTTCACAGAAAGCTTCCTTCTGGTTTCTCTCTGAGGTTATTTCTTTTTCAGGATATTCTAAAGAGCGTTTCCAAATGTCCTTTCTCAGATTCCACAGAAACAGTGATTTCAAACTGCTCACTCAAAGGAATGATTTAACTCTATGAGATGAATGCAAGCATCACAAAAGAGTTGCTCAGAAGGCTTCTGTCCGATTTTCAATGCAAGGCTTTTCCTTGCTTCAAACCGGCCTCTGAGTGCCACTTACAATCCCTTCACAGAACACTCAAAGACCGACTTTCAAAATGGGGAACCTAGAGTAAGCTTTATCCCTGTGAAAAGATTGGACATGTCAGAGAGCAGTTTCTTCGACTGCTTCTTTTTTGGTTTTTATGGGAAGACATTTCACTTTTTTCCATAGTCTTCAATGTGCTCCGAATATCACCCTTTTGGTTTTAAAATAACAGTGTTCAAACTGTGCCTTATGAGAAGAAAGTTATAACTCCCCAGGTGGAATGCACACATCACCAAGCAGTTTCTCGTAAAGTTCCTTTGCAGTTTTTATCTGACTGTATTTGCTATTTCACAATAGGCCCGAATGTGATCCCAAATATCCAGTCGTGGATCCATCCACGAGGGAGTTTTCAAGCTGCGTAATGTAAAGAAAGCTTCATCTATGTGAGATGAATAAACAAAGCTAAAAGCAGAATCACAGAAAGCTTCTTTAAAGTTTTTATCTGAATATATTTCCTTTTTCACCATAGTCCTGGATGTGATCATGAAGGTCTCTTCATGGATCAGTCCATGACAGTTTCCAAGCTGCATAATGCAAAGAAAGTTTTATCTATGTGAGATGATTACATATATCACAGAATAGTTTCCTAGAAAGCATCTTTCAAGGTTTTCTCTCAGGCTATTTCCCTTTTCACCAATGGCATCAACATTCTCCTGAATACCACTTGGTACCTGTTTCTCCAAAAGGGTTTCCTCAATGCTGTATGAGAAGAGAGGTATAACACTGTGAGTGGAATGCACACGTCACAAAAGCAGGTCCTGAGAAAGGTTCTCTCCAGATTCGCTCTGTACATATTTCCTTTTTCACCGTTAGCCTCAAAGTGCTCCGGAATATCCCATCACAGGTTAAACATACACAGGGTTTGAAAACTGTGCAATGAAATGAGAGGCTTAATTGTGCACAGGAATTAAGACAACAGAGAGCAGTTTCACGGAAAGCTTCCTTCTGGATTTTTCTGAGGATATTTCTTTCTCCATATTCTAAGGATCGTTCCCAAAAGTCCTTCCTCTGATTCCACAAAAACAGTGATTTCAAGCTGCTCATTCCAAAGAATGGTTTAACTCTAAGAGACGAATACACACATCGCAAAGCAGTTGCTCGGAACATTTCTCTGCAGGTTTCATCGGAAGACGTTTCCTTATTCAACACAAGCCTCCGGGCGTCACTAAATATCCCTTCACAAATTCTTCAAAGACAGACTTTCGAAACTGGGCAACATCAAGTAAGCATTAACTCTGTGAAGTGAATGCACATATTAGAGAGCACATTCTTGGAACGCTTCTTCTTTGACTTTATTTCAGTGTATTTCACTATCCGCCATAGTACTCAATGTGCCCCAAAATATCACTTTTTCGGTTTCACATGAACAGTGTTCAAATACTGCCTTGTGAGAAAAGAGGTATAAGTCCCTCAGTAGAATGCATACACCAAAAGGATATTCTCTGAAAGCTTCTATCCAGGTTTTATCTGAAGATATCTCCTTTTTCACTGTGGGCCTGAATGTGCTCCCAAATGTCCCTTCGTGGATCCTTTCATGACGGAGTTTCCAAACTGCATAATATAACAAAAGTTTTAACTATGCAAGACGAATAAGTATATCTAATACAAAGCAATTTCACAGAAATCTTCTTTCCAGTTTTTTTCTGAGGATATTTTCTTTTTCACCATATCTGTCCCTATACTCGCGAATGCCTCTTGGTAGCTTTTTCTCCAAAAGGATTTCCGGAATCCTGTATGATAAGAAGGGTATATTTCTGTGAGTGGAGTGCACATGTCAGAAGGCAGCTCGACAGAATGCTCCTCTCCAGTTTCTGTCTAAAGTTGTTTCCTTTCTCATCGTAAGGCTCAAAATGCTCCAGAATATCCTTTCGAAATCTAAACAAAAACAGTGTTATGATACTGATCAATGAAAGAGAAGCTTAACTGTGTGAGCAGAATTCACCTGACACATATAAGTTTCACAGAAAGATCCCTTCAGGATTCTTTATGAGATTATTTCTTTTTCATGGTATTCTAAAGAAGGTTTCCAAATGTTCTTTCTGAGATTCCACAGAAGCAGTGATTTCAAACTGCTCAATCCAAAGAATAATTTAACTCTCTGAGATGAATGAAAACATCACAAAAGAGTTGCCCAGAAAGCTTCTCTCCAATTTTCGATGGAACATATTACGTTGCCTCACTCAGGCCTCCGATTACCACTGAAAATCACTTCGCAGCACCCTCAAAGACCGACTTTCAAACTGGGAAATGTAGAGTAAGCTTTAACCCAGTGAAAACAATGGACATGTCAGAGAGTAGTTTCTTCGAGTGCTTCTTTCTGTTTTTTATCAGACGGCATTTCACTTTTTGTCATAGTCTTCAATGTGCTCTGAATATCAGTCTTTTGGTTTTACAGAAACAGTGTTCAAACTGTGCCTTATGAGAAGAAAGTTATAACTCCCTGAGTGGAATACCCACGACACCAAGCAGTTTCTCAGAACGCTTCTCTCCAGTTTTTATCTGACTATATTTGCTATTTCACCATAGGCCCCAAGGTGATCCCAAATATCCCTTCGTGGATCCATCCACGAGGGAGTTTCCAAGCTGCATAATGTAAAGAAAGCTTCATCACTGTGAGATGAATAAACGTAGGAAAAAGCAAATTCACTGAAAGCTTCTTTCCTTTTTTATCTGAAGATATTTCCTTTTGACCATAGACCTGAATGTGCTCCCGAAGGTCCCTTCGTGGATCCGTCCACGACAGTTTCCAAGCTGCGTAATATAAAGAAAGCTTTATCTATCTGTGATGATTACACATATCACTGCGTAGTTTCCTAGAAAGCTTCTTTCCAGTTTTTGTCTGATGCTATTTCCCTTTTCACCATCGGCATCAACATGTTCCCGAATATCACTTGGTACGTGTTGCTCCAAAACGGTTTCTCCAACGCTGTATGAGACGAGAGGTGTAACACTGTGATTGGAATGCACAAGTCAGAAAGGAGTTCCTCAGAAATATTCTCCCCAGTTTTTATCTGACTCTACTTGCTATTTCACCATAGGGCTCAATGTGATCGGAAATATCCCTTCGTGAATCCATCTGTGAGGGAATTTCCAAGCTGCATAATGTAAAGAAAGCTTTATCCGTTTGAGATGATTACACATATCACAGAGTAGTTTCCTAGAAAGCTTCCTTCCAGTTTTTGTCTGATGCTATTTGGCTTTCTACCATCAAAATCGAGATGCTCCCGAATATCACTTGGTACCTCTTTCTCCAAAAGGGTTTCCCCAACACTGTATGAGAAGAGAGGTATAACCCTGTGACTGGAACACACACATCACAAAGCAGTTCCTCGGAAAGCTTCTCTCCAGTTTCAGTCTGAACATATTTCCTTTTTCACCACAAGCCTCAAAGTGCGCGCGAATATCCCATCATTTGCTAAACATACACAGGGCTAGAAAACTACTCAATGAAAAGGTAGGCTTAACTTAGCGAGAGGAATTAAGGCGACTCAGAACAGTTTCACAGAAAGATTCCTACTGGATTTTGCCTGAGGATATTTCTTTCTCCATAATCTAAGGATCATTCCCAAATGTTTTTCCTCAAATTCCTTAAAAACAATGATTTCAAGCTGCTCAGTCAAAAGAATGGTTTTCTCTATGAGATGAATACACACATCGCAAAGCAGTTGCTCAAAACGTTTCTCTGCTAGTTGCATCGGAAGATGCTTTCTTGTTGACCACAAGCCTCCGGGCGTCAATAACTATCCCTTTACAGATTCTTCAAAGACAGAATTTTGAACCTGGGTAACGAGGAATAAATATTAACTTTGTACAATCTATGCACATATCAGAGAGCAGAATCTTGGAATCCTTCTTCCACGATTTTATTTCAGTATATTTCACTACTCGCCATAGTCTTCAATGGGCTCTGAAATATCACTTTTTCTGTTTCACAGGAACAGTGTTCAAACACTGCCTTGTCAGAAAAGAGGTATAATTCCCTGAGTGGAATGCATACATCACAAAGTGGTTTCTCAGAAAGCTTCTATCCAGTTTTTATCTGAAGATATCTCCTCGTTCCCCGTAGGCCTGAATGGGCTAACGAACATCCCTTCGCGGACCTGTGCATAATGGAGTTTACAAACTGCGTAATTATAATTAAAGTTTTATCTATGCGAGATGAATAAATATATCTAACACAAAGCAGTTTCACAGAAATCTGATTTCCTGTTTTTGTCGAGGATATTTCTTTTTTCACCATAGGCCTCCCTATACTCTCCAATATCTCTTGGTAGCTTTTTCTCCAAAAGGGATTCTGGAATACTCTAGGAGAAGAAAGGCATATTTCTGTGAGTGTAATGCACACGTCACAAAGCAGCTCTTCAGAAAGCTTCTCTCCAGTTTCTATCTAAAGATGTTTCCTTTCTCACAGTAAGCCTCAAAGCCCTCCAGAATATCCCTTCGCAGAGTAAACAAAACAGTGTTATGATACAACTCAATGAAAAGAGAAGCTTAACTGTGTGATCGGAATTCACGTGACACAGAGCAGTTTCACGGAAAGCTTCCATCTGGTTTCTCTCTGAGGTTATTTCCTTTCCAGGATTTTCTGAAGAGCGTTTCCAAATGTCCTTTCTCAGATTTCACAGAAAGAGTGATTTCAAACTGCTCAATCCAAAGAATGATATAACACTATGAGATGAATACATACATCACAAAAGAGTTGTGCAGAAAGCTTCTCTCCGAATTTCGATGGAAAATATTTCCTTACCTCATAAAGGTCTCTGGTCACGACTTACTATTCCTTCGTAGAACCCTCAAAGATCAACTTTCAAACTGGGAAAAGTAGAGTAAGCTTTAATCCTGTGAAAAGAATGGACATGTCAGATAGCAGTTCCTTAGAGTGCTTCTTTCTGTTTTTTTTTTTTTTTTTTTGGACGACATTTCACTTTTTGCCATAGTCTTCAATGATGAGATCCAAAATATCCCTTCGTGGATACATCAGTGAGGGAGTTTCCAAGCTGCATAATGTAAAGAGAGCTTCATCAATGCGAGACAAATTAACATAGCAAAAAGGAGATTCACAGAAAACTTCTTTCCAGTTTTTATCTGAAGATATTTTCTTTTTCACCATAGGCAATAATGTACTCCCGAAGGTCCCTTCTTGGATTCGTCCATGACAGTTTCCAAGCTGCGTGAAATAAGGAAAGCTTTATGTATGTGAGATGATTACAAATATCACAGAGTAGTTTCCTAGAAAGCTTCTTTCCAGTTTTTGTCTAAGGCTATTTCACTTTTCACCAACGGCATCATCATGCTCCCGAATATCACTTGGTACCTGTTTCTCCAAAAGGGTTTTCCCGAAGCTGTATGAGAAGAGAGGTAAAAAACTGTGACTGGAAAGCACACGTCACAAACCAGTTCATCAAAAAGCTTGTCTCCAGTTTAGGTCTGAACATATTTCCTTTTTCACCATTAGCCTCCAAGTGCTCCAGAATATCCCATCACATGATAAACATACACAGGGTGAGAAAGCTGCTCAATGAAAAGAGAAGTTTATCTGAGTAAGAGGAATTAAGATGACTTGGAGCAGTTTCACAGAAAACTTCCTTTTGGATTTTACCTTAGGATATTTCTTTCTCCATATTTTAAGGATCATTCCAAAATGTCCTTCCTGAGATGCGAAAAAACAGTGATTTCAAGCTGCTCAATCCAAAGAATGGCTTAACTCTATGAGACAAACACACATCGCAAAGCAGTGGCTAAGAACGTTTCTCAGCAGATTTCATCGAAACTCGTTTGCTCGCTCAACACAAGCATCCGGGCGTCACTAAACATCCCTTCTCAGATTCTTCAAAGACAGAGTTTTGAAACTGGGCAACATAGAGTAAGCATTCACTCTGAGAACTGAATGCACATATCAGAGAGCAGATTCTTGGAACGCTTCTTCCTTGATTCTATTTCAGTATATTTCACTATTCACCATAGTCCTCAATGCGTTCTGAAATATCACTTTTTTGGTTTCACAGGAACAGTGTTCAAACACTGCTTTGTGAAAAAAGAGGTATAACTCCCTGAGTGGAATACATACATCACAGAATAGTTTCTCAGAAAGCTACCCTTCAGCTATTATCTGAAGACATCTCCTATTTCACCGTAGGCCTGAATGTACTCCCGAATGTCCCTTCGCGGATCCGTGCATGAGGGAGTTTCCAAACTGCATAATATAATTAGAGTTTTAACTATGCAAGACCCTTTTCGCCCCGCCATTCAAATGCGAAAGCGACTGCCCTGTTGGTTCCAGATGTCTTTTATGTCCAGTAGCAATTTGGTATTTTAAATGAGCATATAGAAGATGGCCGAATAGGAACAGCTTCAGTCTCCATCTCCCAGCGCGAGCGACACAGAAGACCGGCGATTTCTGCATTTTCAACTGAGGTACTGGGGTCATCTCACTCGGGAGTGCCGGACAATCGGTGCTGGTCAGCTGCTGCAGCCCGACCAGCGAGAGCTGAAGCAGGGCGAGGCATCGCCTCACCTGGGAAGTGCGAGGGGGAAGGGAGTCCCTTTTCCTAGCCAGGGGAACTGAGACACACAACACCTGGAAAATCGGGTAACTCCCACCCCAATACTGCGCTGTAACACCGGCACACCAGAGATTGTATCCCACACCTGGCCGGGAGGGTCCCACGCCCACGGAGCCTCTCTCCTTGCTAACACAGCAGTCTGCGGCAATCTAACCGCAAGGCAGCAGCGAGGCTGGGGGAGGGGCGCCCGCCATCGCTGAGGCTTAAGTAGGTAAATAAAGCCGCTGGGAAGCTGGAACTGGGTGGAGCTCACAGCAGCTCAAGGAAACCTGCCTGTCTCTGTAGACTGCGCCTCTGGGGACAGGGCTCAGCTAAAGGAGTAGAAGCCTGTGAAACGCGAACGACTCTGTCTGACAGCTTTGAAGAGAGCAGTGGATCTCCCAACACGGAGGTTGAGATCTGAGAAGGGGCAGTCTGCCTGCTCAAGTGGGTCACTGACCCCTGAGGAGCCTAACTGGGAGACATCCCCCACTAGGGGCAGTCTGACACCCCACACCTCACAGGGTGGAGTACACCCCTGAGAGGAAGCTTCCAAAGCAAGAATCAGACAGGTGCACTCGCTGTTCAGCAATATTCTATCTTCTGCAACCTCTGCTGCTGATACCCAGGCAAACAGGGTCTGGAGTGGACCTCAAGCAATCTCCAACAGACCTATAGCTGAGGGTCCTGACAGTCAGAAGGAAACCTATCAAACAGGAAGGACACCTATATCAAAACCCCATCAGTACGTCACCATCATCAAAGACCAGTGACAGATAAAACCACAAAGATGGGGAAAAAGCAGGGCAGAAAAGCTGGAAATTCAAAAAATAAGAGCGCATCTCCTCCTGCAAAGGAGCACAGCCCATCAACAGCAATGGATCAAAGCTGGTCAGAGAATGATTTTGATGAGATGAGAGAAGAAGGCTTCAGTCCATCAAACCTCTCAGAGCTAAAGGAGGAATTACGTACCCAGCGCAAAGAAACTAAAAATCTTGAAAAAA
>NC_045437.1:70658584-70739357 GCF_002776525.5 Piliocolobus tephrosceles
GGAGAAATAGGAACACTTGTACACTGTTGGTGGGATTGTAAACTAGTTCAACCATTATGGAAAACAGTATGGCGATTCCTCAAGGATCTAGAACTAGATGTACCATATGACCCAGCCATCCCACGACTGGGTATATACCCAAAGGATTATAAATTATGCTACTACAAAGACACATGCACACGTATGTTTATTGCGGCACTATTCACAATAGCAAAGACTTGGAATCAACCCAAATGTCCATCAGTGACAGACTGGATTAAGAAAATGTGGCACATATACACCATGGAATACTATGCAGCCATAAAAAAGGATGAGTTTGCGTCCTTTGTAGAGACATGGATGCAGCTGGAAACCATCATTCTTAGCAAATTATCACAAGAAGAGAAAACCAAACACCGCATGTTCTCACTCATAGGTGGGAACTGAACAATGAGCTCACTTGGATTCAGGAAGGGGAACATCACACACTGGGGCCTATCATGGGGAGGGGGGAGGGGGGAGGGATTGCATTGGGGAGTTACACCTGATATAAATGATGAATTGATGGGTGCTGACGAGTTGATGGGTGCAGCACACCAACATGGCACATGTATACATATGTAACCTGCACGTTATGCACATGTACCCTAGAACTTAAAGTATAATAAAAAAAAAAAAAAGAGTTTTAACTATGCAAGATGAATGAATATATCTAACCCAAAGCGGATTCACAGAAATCTTCTTTACAGTTTTTGTCTCAGGATATTTCCTTCTTCATGATGGTCATTACTATACTCCCAAATATCTCTTGGTAGTTTTTTGTCCAAAAGGGATTCCAGAATCCTCTAGGAGAAGGAAGGTATATTTCTGTGAGTGGAATGCATATGTCAAAAAGCAGCTCCTCAGAAACCTTCTCTCCACTTACTATCTGAAGACATTTCCTTTCTCAATGTAAGCCTCAAAGCCCTCCAGAATATCCCTTTGCAGACAAAACAAAAACAGTGCTATGATACAGCTCAATGAAAAGAGAAGCATAACTGTGTGAGTGGAATTCACGTGACACAGAGAAGATTCACAGAGAGATTCCTTCTGTTTTCTCTCTGAGGTTATTTCTTAGTCAGGATATTCTAAAAAGCGTTTCCAAATGTCTTTTCTCAGATTCCACAGAAACAGTGATTTCAAACTGCTCAATACAAAGAACGATTTTAACTCTATGAGATGAATACAAACATCACAAAAGAGTTACCAAGAAAGCTTCTCTCCGATTTTCGATTTAAGACATTTCCTTGCCTCACACATGCCTCCGGTTGCCACTTACTTTCCCTTTGCAGAAACCTCAAACACTGACTTGCGTACTGGGAAATGAAGAGGAAGCTTTAACCCTGTGAAAAGAATGGACATGTCAGAGAGCAGTTTCTTGGAGTGCTTCTTTCTGTTTTTTTTATTGGATGACATTTCACTTTTTGCCATAGACTTCAATGTGCTCCAAATATCACTCCTTTGGTTTTACAGGAACAGTTTTCAAACTGTGCCTTATGTGAAGAAAGTTACAACACCCTGAGTGGAATACACACGACACCAAGCATTTTCTGAGAAAGCTTCTCTCCATTTTTAATCTGACTGTATTTCCTCTTTCACCATAGGCCCGAATGTGATCTCAAATATCCCTACGTGGATCCATCCACGAGGGAGTTTCCAAGCTGTGTAATGTAAAGAAAGCTCATCTATGTGAGGTGAATAAACATAGCAAAAAGCAGACTCACACAGAGCTTCTTTCCAGTTTTTGTCTGAAGATATTTATTTCTTCACCATATTCCTGAATGTGCTCCCAAAGTTCCCTTCGTGGATCCGTGCATGACAGTCTCCAAGCTGTGTAATGTAAAGAAAGCTTTATCTATGTGAGATGATTACACATATCACAGAGTGGTTTCCTGGAAAGCTTCTTTTCAATTTTTTGTCTGAGACTATTTCCCTTTTCACCATCAGCATCAACATGCTTCCGAATATCACCTGGTACTCGTTTCTCCAAATGAGTTTCCCCAACACTGTATGAGAAGAGAGGTATAACACTGTAACTGCAATATTCAGGAGCCCTTTGAGGCTTACGGTGAGAAACGTCTTTAAATAGAAAGTGGAGA
Source organism: Piliocolobus tephrosceles (assembly GCF_002776525.5). NCBI lineage: Eukaryota > Metazoa > Chordata > Mammalia > Primates > Cercopithecidae > Piliocolobus > Piliocolobus tephrosceles. The sequence continues at coordinate 70,660,702 of NC_045437.1, forward strand.
GAAGCTTTCTGAGGAGCTGCTTTGAGACATGTGCGTTCCACTCACAAAAATACACCTTTCTTCTTATAGAGGTTTCGGATAGCTTTTGGAGTAAAACTACCAAGAGATATTCAGGAGTATAGCAACGACTATGGTGAAAAAGGAAATATCCTCAGACAAAAACTGGAAAGAAGATTTCTGTGAAACTCCTTTGTGTTAGATATAATTTTTTATCTCGCATAGTTAAAACTTTACTTATATTATGCAGTTTGGAAACTCCCTCGCGCACGGATCAATGAAGGGACCTTGGGGAGCACATTCAAGCCTATGACTGAAGAGGAGATGTCTTCGGATAAAAACTGGATAGAAGCTTGCTGAGTAACTACTTTGTGATGAATGCATTTCACTCAGGGAGTTTTACCTCTTTTCTCACAAGGCCGTGTTTGAACACTGTTCCTGTGAAACCAAAAATGTGATATTTTGGAACGCATTGAGGACTATGGTGAATAGTGAAATATACTGAAATAAAATGGAGGAAGAAGCGTTCCAAGAATCTGCTCTCTGATATGTGCATTCACTTCCCAATGTTAATGCTTACTCTATATTGCCCACTTTTGAAATTCTGTTTTTGAAGAATCTGTGAAGGGATATTTAGTGATGCCCGGAGGCTTGTGGTGAGCCAGGAAACGTGTTCCGTTGAAACCTGCAGAGAAACGATCTGATAAACTGTTGTGTGATGTGTGTATTCGTCTCCTAGAGTTAAACTGTTCTTTGGATTGAGCAGCTTGAAATCACTGTTTTTGTGGAATCTGAGGAAGGTCATTTGGGAATGATCCTTAGAATAAGGAGAAAGAAACATTCTCAGGTAAAATCCAGAAGGAAGCTGATTTATTTTTCTAAGACCACCAGAGAGAGCACAAAAGAACCAGTGAGTAAGCAAAGCTAAAAGCAAAACTGCAAATTTATTCTTTGGTCATCTAGCTTCAGGGAAGAAGGTGTGCAAGGTGAGGTCTGTTGGTCTCCCGCAAAGGTGGGCAAGAGAGTCTCCCGGTAGAGCTCTCGGGCAGAATTCCTGTTGTAGTCCCAACAAGCATGGGGGCTGAGGAAGCCCGCAACGCACATCTCCTGGGAGAGGGTTTTCTAGGAGTGAAAGGGCAATAGGTGGGGCACGGACGTGTTGGGGAGGGTGAGAGGCTCCACAGGTGCCACCAGGTAAATCTTGGTCTGTACGGATTGGCATCACCGGGCGCATGCCTGATTGGTCTGCACCTTCCTGGGCGCAGGCTACATTTTCACGCACACTGGAAAAGTTGATGATGAAGAACCCAGAAGTGCGCCATCTTGCCTCTGTTCATCCTAATAGTCCAACCTTTTATTGATAATAGTGATAAGGGGGTGCTGTGATCTGTCTGGCTACCTCCTGCTGTTAAGGGACGTCGTTAGGGTCAGAACCTATGTTTGGTATTTGGACGTACGGATGAAGATGCATTTGGTTGAAGGTGACGCGAGTGATTTCTTGAATCTTGGCACAGAGAAATTTGATCAAAATGGGGACAAAACATAAAATAAGGCACAGTATTACTAGAAGAATGAGGAATGGAAGCATTCGTTGAAAGGATAGTCCTGGCAAGGCTCGGGAGTATGAGATAGTGAAGAAAATTTAGTAAGTTTGAGGCGAGTGGGGGAAAGCCAAACTGATTTCCACTGATTGCTTTTGGTAGGGGCCCTTTTTAGCTGGGAATGAGGAATGAGTGAACAAAGTAGTTGTTTGCCAGGCAGCAATTAAGGAGTGGAGTTTTTCGTGGAGTAGATGGCTTTTCATCCACTCCTACTACAGAGATATTGGATGGAAGTCCAGGTCCAGAGGACGGCAAAACAGAATAAGTAGACCCTCTGTCAATTAAAAACCATGTCTTACCCACTACCAGGAGAGCCACCCGCAGCTCGGCGAGGGTTTTGGAGGTCCCTGAGTCTCGGCATCTTCAGTTGTCATCGTCCAAATGTAGGAGTTGGAAGGAGCTCCCAGAATCCTGGGAAAGGGGTTCACGTTGAGACGTGGCTCCTGTTCTCAGGTTGGGACAATCAGACTTCCAGTGTCCTTCTTCTTGGCAAGCAGGGCAGGGGGTTGCTAGTGGACAAGTATTGGGACATTCACTGGCCCAATGTCCTGATGGGTTGCACTTATAGCACGGCAGCGTTGGGGCTCGGGGACCTCGTGGACACTTGTTGGCATAGTGTCCTGCCTTGCCGCACATATATCAGGCTCCTTTTGTAGCCTTGGAGTCTGCGGGGTGTGTGCTCTCTGGTCTGGGGTTACGACTGGGCTGCAAAGCTGCTGCTAGGAGGTGCACCTTCTGTTCAAAGCGAGCCTGCCACTGGGCCTCAGCTGTCTCCTCTCTGGAGTTATAGACCTTTGCAGAATCCTCAAAGACCGACTTTCAAACTGGGAAATATAGAGTGAGATTTAACCTTGTGAAAATAATGGACATGTCAGAGAGCAGTTTCTTCGAGTGCTTCTTTCTGCTTTTTATTGGACGTTATTTCACTTTTTGCCAGAGTCTTCAATGTGCTCTGAATATCACTCTTTTAGTTTTACAGGAACACTGTTCAAACTGTGACTTACGTGGAGAAAGTTATAACACCCTGTGTGGAATGCACACATCACCAAGCGGTTTCTCAGAAAGCTTCTCTCAAGTTTTTATCTGACTATATTTCTTATTTCACCATAGACCTGAATGTGATCCCAAATATCCTTTTGTGGATCCATCCACGAGGGAGTTTCCATGCTGCATAATACAAAGAAAGATTCATCTATGTGAGATGAATAAACATAGCAAAAAGCAGATTCACAGAAAGCTTCTTTCCAGTTTTTATCTAAAGATATTTCCCTTTTCACAATATTCCTGAATGTGCTCCCGAAGGTCCCTTCGTGGATCCATACATGACAGTTTCCAAGCTGCGTAAGGTAAAGAAAGCTTTATGTATGTCTGATGATTACACATATGATGGAGTAGTTTCCTATAAAGCTTCTTTCCAGTTCTTTTCTGAGGCTATTACCCTTTTCACCATAGGCATCCACATGCTCCCGAATATCACTTGGTACCTGTTTCCCCAAAAGAGTTTCCCCAACCCTGTATGAGAAGAGAGGTACAACACTGTCAATGGAATGCACACGTCACAAAGCAGTTCTTCAGAAAGCTTCTCTCCAATTTCGGTCTGAACATATTTTCTTTTTCACCGTTCACCTCAAAGTGATCCCGAATATCCCATCACATGCTAAACGTACACAGGGCTACAGAACTGTGCAGTGAAAAGAGAGGCTTATCTGAGTAAGAGAAATTAAGACGATACAGAGCGTTTTCACAGAAAACTTCCTTCTGGATTTTACCTGAAAATTTCTTTCTTCATATTCTAAAGACGGTTCCCAAATGTTCTTCCTCAGATTCCACAATAACAGTGATTTCAAGCTGCTCAATCCAAAGAATGGGTTTACTCTATGACACGAATACACATATCACAAAGCAGTTGCTCAGAATGTTTCTCTGCACATTTCACCGGAAGACGTATCGAAACTGGGCAACATAGAGTAAGCATTAACTCTGTGAAGTGAATGCACATATTTGAGAGCAGATTATTGAAACGCTTCTTCCTCGATTTGATTTCAGTATATTTCACTATTCGCCATAGTCCACAATGCGTTCTGAAATATCACTTTTTCGGATTCACAGGAGCAGAGTTCAAACACTGCCTTGTGAGAAAAGAGGTATAACTCCCTGACTGGATTGCATACATCACAAAGTAGTTTCTCAGAAAGCTTCTATAGAGCTTTTATCTGAAGACATCTCCTCTTTCACCATAGGCCTGAATGTGTTCCCGAATGTCCCTTCGTGGATGTGTGCATGACAGAGGTTCCAAACTGCATAATATAATTAGCGTTTTAACTATGCAAACCGAATGAATATATCTAATACAAAGAGGTTTCACAGAAATCTTCTTTCCAGTTTTTGTCTCAGGATATTTCCTTCTTCACCATAGTCGTCGCTATACTCCCGAATATCTCTTGACAGCTTTTTCTCCAAAAGGGATTCCGGAATCCTCTAGGAGAAGAAAGGTATATTTCTGTGAGTGAAATGCACAAGTCACAAAGGGCTTCTCAGATAGCTTCTCTCCAGTTTCTATCTGAAAATGTTTCCTTTCTCACTGTAAGCCTCAAAGCCCATCAGAATATCCCTTCGCAGAATAAATAAAAACAGTGTCATGATACAGCTCAATGGAAAGAGAAACTTCCTGCATCAGAAGAATTCACATGACACAGAGCAGTTTCACAGAAAGATTCCTTCTGGTTCTCTCTGAGGTCGTTTCTTTTTCAGGATATTCTAAAGAGCGTTTCCAAATGTCCTTTCTAAGATTCCAAAGAAACAGTGATTTCAAAGTGCTCAATCGAAAGAATGATTGAACTATATGAGGTGAATACAAGCATCGCAAAAGAGTTCCTCAGAAAACTTCTCTCTGGTTTTCGATGGAAGACATTTCCTTGATTCACACAGGCCTCTGGTCACCACTTACTATCCCTTCGGAGAACCCTCAAAGACCAACTTTCAAACTGGTAAATGTAGAGTAAGCTTTAACCATGTGAAAAGAATGGACATGTCATAGAGCAGTTTCTTCGAGTGCTTCTTTCCGTTTTTTATTGCACGACATTTCACTTTTCGCCATAGTCTTCAATGTACTCCTAATATCACTCTATTGGTTTTACAGGAACAGTATTCAAACTGTGCCTTATGAGAAGAAATTTATATCTCCCTGAGAGGAATGCACACATCATCAAGCAGTTTCTCATAAAGCTTCTCTCCATTTTTTTTCTGACTATATTTCCTATTTCACCATAGGCCCTAATGTGATCCAAATACCCCTTCGAAGATCCATCCACGAGAGGGTTTCCAAGCTGAGTAATGTAAAGAAAGATTCAAGAATGTGAGATGAATAAACATAGCAGAAAGCAGATTCACAGAAAGCTTCCTTCCAGTTTTTTTTGGAAGATATTTACTTTCTCAACCTAGTCCAGAATGTGCTCCTGATGATCCCTTCGTGGATCCATCCATAAAGTTTCCAAGCTGCCTAATGTAAAAAAAGCTTTATCTATATGTGATGATTACACATACCACAGTGTAGTTTCCTTGAAAGCTTCTTTCCAGTTTTTGTCTGAGGCTATTTCCCTTTTCACCATTGGCATCAACATACTCCCAAATATCACTTGTTACCTGTTTCTCTAAAAGGGTTTCCCCGACTCTGGATGAGAAGGGAGGTATAACATTGTGAGTGGATTGCATACATCGCAAAGCAGTTCCTTGGAAAGCTTCTGTCCAGTTTCGGTCTGAACATATTTCCTTTTTCACCGTTAGTCTCAATGTGCTCCTGAATATCCCACCACACGCTAAACATACACAGGGTTAGAAAACTGCTCAACGAAAAGAGAGGCTTACCTGAGTGAGAGAAATTAAGAAGTCACAGAGAAGTTTCACAGAAAGCTTCCATCTGGATTTTACCTGAGGATATTTCTTTCTCCATATTCTAAGGATCGTTCCTAAATGTCCTTCCTCAGATGCCACAAAAACAGTGATTTCAAGCTGCTCAATCCAAACAATGGTTGAGATCTAGGAGACAAATACACACATCACAAAGCAGTTGCTCAGAACGATTCTCTGCAGGTTTCATCGGAAGACGTTTCCTCGCTCACCACAAGCCTCCGGGCGTCACTAAATATCCCTTCACAGATTCTTCAAAGACAGAGTTTCGATACTGGGCAACATAGAGTAAGCATTAACTCTGTGAAATGAATGCACATATCAGAGAGCAGATTGGTGGAACTTTTATTCCTAGATTTTATTTCAGTATATTTCACTATCCGCCATAGTCCTCAATGCGTTCCGAAGTATCACATTTTCGTTTTCACAGAAACAGTGTTCAAACACTGCCTTATGGGAAAAAAGGTATAACTTCCCGAGTGGAATGCATACATCACAAAGTAGTTTCTCAGAAAGCTTCTATCCAGTTTTTATCTGAAGATATCTCCTCTTTCACAGTAGGCCAGAATGTGCTCTCGAATGTTCCTTCGCGGATCTGTGCATGTTGGAGTTTCCAAATTGCGTAATATAGTTAGAGTTTTAACTGTGCGAGACGAATTAATGTGTCTAACACAAAGCATTTCAACAGAAACTCTTTTTCCAGTTTTTGTCTGAGGATATTTCCTTTTTCACCATAGTCGTCCTTGTACTCCCCAGTATCTCTTGGTAGCTTTTTCTCCAAAAAGGATTCCAGAATCCTCTAGGAGAAGAAAGGTATATTTTCGTGAGTGGAATGCACACGTCACAAAGCAGCTCTTCAGAAACCTTCTCTGCAGTCTCTATCTGAAGATATTTCCTTTCTCACCATAATCCTCAAAGCTCTCCGGAATATCCCTTCGCAGACCAAATAAAAACAGTTTTATGATACAGCGCAATGAAAAGAGAAGCTTAACTGTGTGAGAGGAATTCACGTGAGACAGAGCAGTTTCACAGCAAGCTTCATTCTAATTTCTTTCTCAGGTTATTTCTTTTTCAGGATATTCTAAAGTGCGTTTCCAAATGTCATTTCTCAGATTTCACAGAAGTAGTGATTTCAATCTGCTCAATCCAAAGAATGATTTAATGCTATGAGATGAATACAAACATCATGAAAGCATTGCGCAGAATGTTTCTCTCTGATTTTCGATGGAAGATATTTCCTTGCCTCACACAGGTCTCCGGTCGCCACTTACTATCCCTTCACAGAACCCTCAAAGACCGACTTTCAAGCTGGGAAATGTAGAGTACACTTTAAGTCTCTGAAAGGAATGGACATGTCAGAGAGCTGTTTCTACGAGTGCTTCTTTCTGTTTTTTTATTGGACGACATTTGACTTTTTGCTGTAGTCTTCAATGTGCTCCAAATATCACTCTTTTGGTTTTACAGGAACAGTGTTCAAACTGTGCCTTATGAGAAGAAAGTTATAAAACCCTGAGTGGAATGCACACATCATCAAGCAGTTTCTCAGAAGCTCCTCTCCAGTTTTTGTCTGACTATATTTCCTCTTTCAGCACAGGCCCGAATGTGACCCGAAATATCCATTCGCGGATCCATCCACGAGGGAGTTTCCAAGGTGTGAAATGTAAAGAAAGTTTTATGTATGTGAGATGCAGAAACATAGCAAAAAGCAGATTCACAGAAAGCTTCTTTCCAGTTTTTATCTGAAGATATTTCCTTTCTGACCATAGTCCAAAATGTGCTATGGAAGGTCCCTTAGTGGATCCGTCCATGACAGATTCCAAGCTGCGTAACGTAAGGAAAGCTTTATCTGTGTGAGATGATTACACATATCACAGAGTTGTTTCCAAGAAAGCTTCTTCCAAGTTTTGGTCTGAGGCTATTTCCCTTTTCACCATGGGCATCAACATGCTCCCAAATATCACTTGGTACCTGTTTCTCCAAAAAAGGTTCCCCGATGCTGTATGAGAAGAGAAGCATAACACTGGGAGTGGAATGCACAGATCACAAAGCAGTTCCTCAGAAAGCTTCTCTCTAGTTTCGGTCTGAACACATTTCCTTTTTCACGGTTAGCCTCAAAGTGCTCCCTAATACCACATCCCACGCTATACATACACAGGGCTGGAAAATTGCTCAATGAAAAGAGAGGCTTATCTGAGTGAGAGGAATTAAGATGACACAGAGCAGTTTCAATGAAAGCTTCCTTCTGGATTTTACCTGAGGATATTTCTTTCTCCATATTGTAAGGATCGTTCCCCAATATCCTTCCTCAGATGCCACAAAAACAGTGACTTCACACTGCTCAACCCAGAGAATGGTTTAACTCTAGGAGTCGAATACACACATCACAAAGCAGTTGCTCAGAACGTTTCTCTGCAGGTCTCAGCGGAAGCCATTTCCTCGCTCACCACAACATCTGGGCGTCACTAAACATCCCCTCACAGATTCTTCAAGGACAGAGTTTCGCAACTGGGCAACATGAGTAAGCATTAACTCTGTGAAGTGAATGCACATATCAGAGAGCAGATACTTTGAACGCTTCTTCCTCGACTTTATTTCGGTATATTTCACTATTTGACATAATCCTCAATGCGTTCCAAAATATCACTTTTTCGGATTCAGAGGAACAGTGTTCAAACACGACCTTGTGGGAAAAGAGGTATAAGTCCCTGAGTGGAATGCATATACCACAAAGGAGTTTCTCAGAAAGCTTCTATCCAGTTTTTATCTGAAGATATCTCCTCTTTCACGGTAGGCCTGAATGTGTTCTGGAACGTCCCTTCACGGATCTGTGCATGACGGAGTTTGCAAACTGGGTAATATAATTACAGTTTTAACTATATGAGATGAATGAATATATCTAACACAAAGCACTTTCACAGAAATCTTCTTTCCAGTTTTTGTCTGAGGATATTTCCTTTTTCACCATACCCATCGTATACTCCCGAATGGCTGTTTTCTAGTTCTTTCTAGAAAATAGTCTCTGGAATCCTCTGGGAGAAGAAAGGTATATTTCTGTAAATGGAATGCTCACTTCACAAAGCACCCCCTCAGAAAGCTTCTCTCCAGTTTCTATCTGAAGACGTTTCCTTTCTCACCATAAGCCTCAAGGCCCTCCCGATTATCCCTTCGCAGACTAAGAAAAACAGTGTTTTGATACAGCTTAATGAAAAGAAAAGCTTAACTGTGTGAGTGGAATTCACGTGACACAGAGCAGTTTCACAGAAGGTTTCCTTCTGGTTTCTCTCTGAGGTTATTTCTTTTTCAGGATATTCTAAAGAACGTTTCCAAATGTCCCTACTCACATTCCACAGAAGCAGTGACTTCAAACTGCTGAATCCAAAGAATTATTTAATGCTATGAGATGAATGCAAATATCACAAAAGAGTTGCGCAGAAAGATTCTCTCCGTTTATCGATGGAAGACATTTCCTTGCCTCACACAGGTCTTCTGTCTTCACTTACTATCCCTTCACTGCACCCTCAAAGACCAACTTTCAAACTGGGAAAGGTAGAGTAAGCTTTAACCCTGTGAAGAAAATCGACATGTCAGAGAGCAGTTTCTGTGAGTGCTTCTTTCTGTTTTTTATGGGATGACATTTCACTTTTTGCCATAGTCTTCAATGTGCTCTGAATATGAATCTTTTGGTTTTACAATAGCATGGTTCAAACTGTGCCTTAGGAGAAGAAACGTGTAACTCCCTGAGTGGAATGCACACATCACCAAGCAATTTCTGAAAAAGCTCCTGTGCAGTTTTTATCTGATTATATTTGCTATTTCACCATAGGCCCATATGTGATCCCAAATATCCATTCGCGGATCCATCCATGAGGGAGTTTTCAAGCTGCATAATGTAAAGAAATCTTCATCTATATGAGGTGAATAAACAAAGCAAAAGCAGATTCACAGAAAGCTTCTTTAAACTTTTTATCTGAAGATATTTCCTCTTTCACCATAGTCCTGGATGTCATCCCGAAGGTCCCTTTGTGGATCTTTCCATGACAGTTTCCAAGCTGCGTAATGTAAAGAAAGCTTTATCTATGTGAATTAATTACACATATCACAGAGTAGTTTCCTGGAAAGCTTCCTTCCAGTTTTTGTCTGAGACTATTTCCGTTTTCACCATCGGCATCAGCATGCCCCCGAATATCACTTGGTACCTGTTTCTACAAAAGGATTTCCCCAACGCTGTATGAGAAGAGAAGTATAACACTGTGACTGGAATGCACACGTCACAAAGCAGTTTCTCATAAAGCTTCTCTTCAGTTTCGGTCTGAACGTATTTCCTTTTTCACCGTTAGCCTCAAATGCTCCCAAATATCGATCACATGCTAAACATACACAGGGCTAGAAAACTGCTTAATGAAAAGAGAGGCTTACCTGCATGAGAGGAATTAAGACGACACAGAGCAGTTTCACAGAAAGCTTCCTTCTAGATTTTACCTGAGGATATTGTTTTCTCCATATTCTAAGGATAGTTCCCAAATGTCCTTCCTCAGATTCCACAAAAACAGTGATTTCAAGCTGCTCAATACAAAGAATTGTTTAACTCTATGAGACTAACACACACATCACAAAGCAGTTGCTCAGAACATTTCTGTGCAGGTTTCATCGGAACACATTTCCTCGCTCACCATAAGCCTCCAGACGTCACTAAATATCCCTTCAGAGATTCTTCAAAGACAGAGTTTCTAAACTGGGCAAACATAGAGTAAGCATTACCTCTGTGAAGTGAATACATATATCAGACAGCAGATTCTTCGAACTCTTCTTCCTGGATTTTATTTCAGTATATTTTGCAATTCCCCATAGTCCTCAATGCATTCTGAAATATCACTTTTTCGGTTTCACAGGAACAGTGTTCAAACACTACCTTGTGGGAAGAGAGCTATAACTCCCTGAGTGGAATGCATACATCACAATGTAGTTTCTCAGAAAGCTTCTATCCAGTTTTTATCTGAAGATATCTCCACTTTCACCGTAGGCCTGAATGTGCTCCCGAATGTCCCTTCGAGAATCTGTGCATGGCCATGTTCCCAAATTGTGTAATATAATTAAATTTTAACTATGCAAGACGAATGAATATATCTAACATAAAGCAGTTTCACAGAAATATTCCTTCCAGTTTTTGTCTGAGGATATTTGCTTTTTCACCATAGTCGTCACTATACTCCCGAATATCTCTTGGTAGCTTTTTCTCCAAAAGGAATTCCATAATCCTCTAGGTGAAGAAAGTTATATTTCTATGAGTGGAATGCACACATCACTAAGCAGTTCCTCGGAAAGCTTCTCTCCAGTGTCGGTCTGATCATATTTTGTTTTTCACTGTAAGCCTCAAAATGCTCCCGAATATCCCATCACAAGCTAAACATACACAGGGCTAGAAAACTGCTCAATGAAAAGGGAGGCTTACCAGAGAGCGAGGAATTAAGATGACACAGAGCAGTTTCACAGAAAGCTTCCTACTGGATTTTTCCTGAGGATAATTCTTTCTCCATATTCTAAGGATCGTTCTCAAATGTCCTTCCTCAGATTCCACAAAACCGTGATTTCAAGCTGTTCAATCGAAAGAATGGTTTAGCACTAGGAGACGAATACACACATCACAAAGCAGTTGCTCAGAACGTTTCCCTGCTAATTTCATCAGAAGATGCTTTCTTGCTAACAACAAGTCTCCGGGCCTCAATAAATATCCCTTCACGGATTCTTCAAAGACAGATTTTTGAACCTGAGCAACACAGAGTATAAATTAATTCTGTACAATGATTGCACATATCAGAGAGCATATTCTTGGAACGCTTCTTCTTCGATTTTATTTCAGTATGTTTCACTATTCGCCATAGTCCTCAATTCGTTCTGAAATATCACTTTTTCGGTTTCACAGGAAACGTATTCAAACGCTGCCATGTGAGAAAAGAGGTATAACTCCCTGAGTGGAATGCATACATCACAAAGTAGTTTCCCAGAAAGCTTCTATCCACTTGTTATCTGAAGATATTCACCTCTTTCACCACAGGCCTGAATGTGCTCCTGAATGTCACTTCACAGATCTGTGCATGAGGGAGTTTCCAAACTGTGTAACATAATTAAAATTTTAACGATGCGTGATGAATAAATATATCTAACACAAAGCAGTTTCACAGAAAACTTTCCAGTTTTTGTCTGAGGATATTTCATTTTTTCACCATGGTCATTGCTATACTCCCGAATATCTCTTGGTAGCTTTTTCTCCAAAAGGGATTCCGGAATCCTCTAGGTGAAGAAAGGTATATTTCTGTCAGTGGAATGCACACGTCAGAAAGCAGCTCCTCAGAACGCTTCTCTCCAATCTCTATCTGAAGACGTTTCCTTTCTCACCATTAGCCTCATAGCCCTCCAAAATATTCCTTGGCAGAATAAATAGAACAGTGTTATGATACAGCTCAATGAAAAGAGAAGCTTAACGGTGTGAGCGGAATTCACATGACACAGAGCAGTTTCACAGAAAGCTTTCTTCTGGTTTCTCTCTGAGGTTATTTCTTTTTCAGGATATTCTAAAGAGTGTTTCCAAATGTCATTTGTCAAATTAGACAGAAACAGTTATTTCAAAGTGCTCAATCCTAAGAATGATTTAACGCTATGAGAGGAATATAAACATCACAAAAGAGTTGCACAGAAAGCTTCTCTTCAATTTTCGATGGAAGACATTTCCTTGCCTCACTCAGACCTCCGGTCGCCACTTAGTATCCGTTCATACAACCCTCAAAGACTGACTTTCATACTGGGAAATGTAGAGTAACCTTTAACCCTGTGAAAAGAATTGACATGACAGAGAGCAGTTTCTTCAAGTGATTCTTTCTGTTTTTTATTTGATGACATTTCACTTTTTGCCATAGTCTTCAATATGCTCCGAATATCATTCTTTTGGTTTTACAGGAACACTGTTCAGTGTGCCTTATGAGAAGAAAGTTACAACTCCCTGAGTCGAATGCACACATCACCAAGCAGATTCTCAGAAAGCTTCTTTCCACTTTTTATCTGAAGATATTTCCTTTTTCACCATAGTCCTGAATGTGCTCCCGCACGTCCCTTCGTGGATCCATCCATGACAGTTTCCAAGCTGCGTAATGTAAAGAAACCTTTATCTATGTAGTTAAAGATACATTTATCTAGATGATTACACATATAACACAGTGATTTCTTAGAAAGCTTCTTTCCAGTTTTTCTCTGAGGCTATTTCCGTTTTCACCTTCGGTATGAAAATGATCCTGAACATCGCTTGTTACCTGTTTATCCAAAACAGTTTCCCTGACGTTATATGAGAAGGGAGGTATAACACTGTGACTGGAATGCACACTCACAAAGCAGTTCCTCGGAAAGCTTCTCTCCAGTTTCGGTCTGAACATATTTCCTTTTTCACTGTTAGCCTCAAAGTGCTCCCGAATACCCCATCACCTGCTAAACATACACAGGGCTAGAAAACTGCTCAATGATCAGAGAGGCTTATCTGAGAGAGAGGAATTAAGACAACACAGAGCGTTTTCACAGAAAGCTTCCTTCTGGATTTTACCTGAGCATATTTCTTTCCCCATATTCTAAGAATCGTTCCCAAAAGTCCTTCCTCAGATTCCACAAAAACAGTGATTTCAAGCTGCTCAATCCAAAGAATGTTGTAACACTACGAGACGTATACGCACGTTGCAAATCAGCTGCTCAGAACGTTTCTCTGCAGGTTTCATCAGAAGGCGTATCGTCGCTCACCACAAGCCTCCGGGCCTCACTAAATATCCCTTCATAGATACTTCAGAGAGAGTTTCATAACTGGGCAAAATAGAGTCAGCATTAACACTGTGAAGTGAATGCACGTATCAAAGAGCAGATTCTTGGAACGCTTCTTCCTCGATTTTATTTCAGTATATTTCACTATTCACCACAGTCCTCAATGTTTTCCGAAATATCACTTTTTCGGTTTCACAGAAACAGTGTTCAAACACTGCCCTGTGAGAAAAGAGGTATAACGGCCTGAGTGGAATGCATATGTCACAAAAGAGTTTCTCAGAAAGCTTCTATCCCGTTTTTGTCTGAAGATATCTCCTCTTCACAGTAGGCCTGAATGTGCCCCCGAACATCCGTTCACGGATCTGTGCATGATGGAGTTTCAAAACTGCGTAATATAATTAATGTTTTAACTATGAGAGATGAATAAATATATCTAACACAAAGCAGAGTCACAGAAATCCTGTTTCCAGTATTTGTCTGAGGATATATCTTTTTTTCACCATAATCGTCGTCTTACTCCGGAATATCTCTTGCTAGCTTTTTCTCCAAAAGGGATTCCTTAATCCTCTAGATGAAGAAAGGTATATTTCTGTGAGTGGAATGCACACGTCACAATGCAGCGCCTCAAAACGCTTCTCTCTAGTCTCTCTATCTGAAGAAGTTTCCTTTCTCACGGTAATCCTCAAAGCCCTCCAGAGTATCCCTTTGCAGACTAAACAAAAACAGTGTTATGATACAGCTAAATGAAAAGAGAAGCTTAACTGTGTGAGCAGAATTCACGTGACACACAACAGTTTCACAGAGAGCTACCTTCTGGTTTCTCTCTGAGGTTATTTCTTTTTCAGGATATTCTAAAGAGCCATTCCAAATGTCCTCTCTCAGTTTCCCCAGAAACAGTGATTTCATACTGCTCAATCCAAAAAATGATTTAACTCTATGAGATGAATACAAACATCACAAAAGGGTTTCGCAGAAAGCTTCTCGTGAATTTTCGATGGAATACATTTCCTTGCCTCACACAGGCCTCCAGGTGCCACTTACTATCCCCTAACAGAACCCTCAAACACCGCCTTTCAAACTGAGAAATACAGAGGAAGGTTTACTGCTGTGAAAAGAATGGACTTGTCACAGAGCAGTTTCTTCGAGTGTTTCTCCCAGTTTTTTATTGGTCAACATTTCACTGTTTGCCTTAGTCTTCACTGTGCTCTGAATATCACTTTTTTGGTTTTACAGGAACAGAGTTCAAATCGTGCCTTATGAGAAGAAAGTTATAACTCCCTGAGTGGAATGCACACATCACAAAGCAGTTTCTCAGAAAGGTTATCTCCAGTTTTTATCTGACTATGTTTTCTATTTCACCTTTGGCCAGAATGTGATCCCAAATATCCCTTCACGGATCCTTCCACGAGGGAATATCAAAGCTGTGCAAGGCAAAGAAAGCTTCATCTGTATGAGAGTTAGAAAACTCGCAAAAAGCAGACTCACAGAAAGCTTCTTTCCAGTTTTTATCTGAAGATATTTCCTTTTTCACCATAGTCCGTAATGTGCTCCAAAGGATTCCTTCAAGGATCCGTCCATGACAGTTTCCAAGCTGCGTAATATAAAGAAAGCTTTATCTATGTGAGATGATTACACATATCACAGAGTAGTTTCCTAGAACACTTCTTTGCAGTTTTTGTCTGAGGCTATTTCCCTTTTCACCAATGGCATGAAAATGCTCCCGAATATCACTTGTTACCTGTTTCTCCAAAAGGGTTTCCCGACGCTGTATGAGAAGAGAGTTATAACACTGTGAGTGGAATACACACTTTACAAAGCAGTTCCTCGGAAAGCTTCTCTCC
Organism: Piliocolobus tephrosceles; assembly: GCF_002776525.5. Taxonomy (NCBI): domain Eukaryota; kingdom Metazoa; phylum Chordata; class Mammalia; order Primates; family Cercopithecidae; genus Piliocolobus; species Piliocolobus tephrosceles. The sequence goes on from NC_045437.1 coordinate 70,675,841, forward strand.
AGTTTCGGTCTGAAAATATTTCCTTTTTCACTGTTAGCCTCAAAGTGCTCAGGAATATCCCTTCACATGCTAAGCACACACAGGGCCAGAAAACTGCTCAATGAAAAGAGAGGCTTATCTGTGTGAGAGGAATTAACACGACAAAGAGCAGTCTCACAGAAAGCTTCCTTCTGGATTTTACCTGAGGATATTTCTTTCTCCATAATCTAAGGATCATTCCCAAATGTCCTTCCTCAGATTCCACAAAAACAGTGATTTCAAGCTGCTCAACCCAAAGAATGGTTTAACTCTAAGAGACGTATACACACATCACAAAATAGTTGCTCAGAACGTTTCTCTGCAGTTTTCATCAGAAGACGTTTCCTCGCTTGCTACAGGCCTCCGGGTGTCACTAAATATTCCTTCACAGATTCTTCAAAGACTGAGTTTCGAAACTGTGCAACATAGAGTAAGCATTAACACTGTGAAGTGAATGCACATACGAGAGAGGAGATTCTTGGAACGTTTCTTCCTCGATTTTATTTCAGTATATTTGACTATTCCCCATAGCCCTCAATGCGAACCAAAATATCACCTTTTCGGTCTCCCAGGAACAGTGTTCAAACACGGCGTTGTGAGAAAAGAGGTATAACTCGCTGATTATAATGCATACATCACAAAGTAGTTACTCAGCAAGCTTCTATCCAGTTTTAATCTGAAGAAATCTCCTATTTAACCGTAGGCCTGAATGTACTCCCGAATGTCCCTTCGTGGACCCGTACATGATGGAGTTTCCAAACTGCATAATATAAGAAAAGATTTAACTATGCGACATAAAAAATATATCCAACACAAAGGAGTTTCACAGAAATATTCTTTCCAGTTTTTTGTTCGAGGATATTTCCTGTTTCTCCATAGCCGTCCCTATACTCCTGATTATCTTGCGGTAGCTTTTTCCTCGAAATGCATTCCGGAATTCTCTGTGAGAAGAAAGGTATATTTCTGTGAGTGGAACGCACATGTCCAAAGCAGCTCCTCAAAAAGCTTCTCTCCACTTTCTATCTAGAGACGTTTCCTTTCTCACCATAAGACTCAAAGGGCTTCTGAATATCCCTTGGTAGACTAAACAAAAACAGTGTTATGATACTGTTCTATGAAAAGAGAAGCTTAACTGTGTGAGCGGAATTCAAGTGACACAGAGCAGTTTCACAGAAAGCTTCCTTCTGGTTTTTCTCTGAGGTTATTTCTTTTTCAGGATATTCTAAAGAGCGTTTCCAAACGTCCTTTCTTAGATTCCACAGAAACAGTGATTTCAAGCTGCTCAATCTAAAGAATCATTAACACTAGGCAATGAATACAAACATTACGAAAGAGTTTCACAGAAAGATTATCTCCAATTTCTGATGGAAGATTTTTTCTTTCTCGACATAGGCCTCCGGTTGCCAATTACTATCCCTTCGCAGAAACCTCAAAGACTGACTTTCAAACTGGGAATTGTACAGGAAGCTTTAACCCTGTGAAAAGAATGGACTTGTCAGAGAGCAGTTTCTTCTAGTGCTTCTTTCTGTTTTTTTATTGGATGGCATTTCACATTTTCCATAGTCTTCAACGTGCTCCAAATATCACTGTTTTGGTTTTACAGGAACAGTGTTCAAACTGTGCCTTATGAGAAGAAAGTTATAACTCCCTGAGTGGAATGCACACATCACCAAGCAGTTTCTCAGAAAGCTTCTCTCCAGTTTTTATCTGACTATATTTCCTATTTCACCATAGGCCCGAATGTGATCCCAAATATCCCTTCACGGATCCATCCATGAGGGATTTTCCAAGCTGCGTAATGTAAAGCAAGCTTCATCTATGTAGAAGAATAAACATAGAGAAAAGCAGATTCACAGAAAGCTTCTTTCCAGTTTTTATCTGAAGATATTTCCTTTTTCATCATAGTCCAGAATGTGCTCCTGAAGGTCCCTTTGTGGATCCGTTCATGACAATTTCCAAGCTGCGTAATGTAAAGAAAGCTTTATCTATGTGAGATGATTACTCATATCACAGAATAGTTTCCTAGAACGTTTCTTTCCAGTTTTATCTCAGGGTATTTCCCTTTTCACCATCGGCATCAACATGCTCCTGAATATCACTTGGTATCTGTATTGCCAAAAGTGTTTCCCCGACGCTGTATGTGAAGAGAGGTATAACACTGTGAGTGGAATGTACACATCACAAAGCAGTTCTTCGGAAAGCTTCTCTCCAGTTTCGGTTTGAACATATTTCCTTTTATACAGGAAGCCTCAAAGTGCTCCTGAGTATCACATCACACGCTAAACATACACATGGTTAGAAAACTGCTCAATGAAATGAGAAGCTCAACTGAGTGAGAGGAATTAAAACAACACAGAGCAGTTTCACAGAACGCTTCCTACTGGATTTTCCTTAGGATATTTATTTCTCCATATTCTAAGGATCGTTCCCAAACATACTTCCTCAGATTCCACAAAAACAGTGATTTCAAGCTGCTCTATCAATACAACTGCTAAACTGTATGAGGCAAATACACGGATCCCAAAGCAGGTGCTCAGAACGTTTCTCTGCAGGTTTCATGGGAAGATGTTTCCTCACTGATGACATGCCTCCAGGCGTCACTAAATATCCATTCACAGATGTTTCAAAGACAGAGTTTCGAAACTGGGCAACAAAGATTAAGCATTAACGTTGTGAAGTGAATGCACATATCAGAGAGTAGATTCTTGAAACGCTTCTTCCTCTATTTTACTTCAGTATGTTTCACTATTCTCCATAGTCCTCAATGCGTTCCGAAATATCACTTTTTGGGTTTCACAGGAACAGTTTTCAAACGCTGCCTTGTGAGAAAACAGGTATAACTACCTGAGTGGAATGCATACACGCAAAATAGTTTCTCAGAAAGCTTCTATGCAGTTTTATGTGAAGATCTCTCCCCTTTCACCTTCAGCCTCAATATGCTCCCTAATGACCCTTTGCAAATCCATGCATGATGGATTTTCCAAACTTCATAATAAAAGAAAAGTTTAACTATGCAAGACGAATAAATATGGTTAACACAGAGCAGTATCACGGAAATCTTCTTTCCAGTTTTTGTTTGAAGATATTTCCTTTTTCACCATAGCCCTCCCTATAGTCCCGATTGTCTTTTGTTAGCTCTTTCTTCAAAAGGGTTTCTGGAATCCTCCAAGAGAATAAGGTATATTTCTGTGATTGGAAGGCACACGTCACAAAGCAGCTCCTCAGAAAGCTTCTCTCCAGCTTCTATCAAGTTTTTATCTCAAGAGATCTCCTCTTTAGCCATAGGCCTGAATGTGCTCCCGAATATCCCTTCGTGGATCTGTGGATGACGGAGTTTCCAAACTGCGTAATATAAAAACAGTTTTAACTATGTGAGGAAAAAAAATAAATCTAACACAAAGGAGTTTCACAGAAATCTTTTTTCCACTTTTTGTCCGGGGATATTTCCTTTTCCTCCATAGCCATACCTATACTCCTGAATGTCTCTTGGTAGCTTTTCTGTAAAAGGCATTCCGGAATCCTCTATGAGAAGAAAGGTATATATCTGTGAGTGCAATGCACCTGTGACAAAGCAGCTCCTCAAAAAGCTCTCCACTTTCTATAGAAAGATGTTTCCTTTCTCACCGTAAGCCTCAAAGGGCTCCAGAATATCCCCTTGCAGACGAAACAAAAACAGTGTTATGATACTGCTCTATAAAAAGAGAAGCTTAACTGTGTGAGAAGAATTCACGTGACACAGAGCAGTTTCACAGAAAGCTTCCTTCTGGTTTCTCTCTTAGGTTATTTCTTTTTCAACATATTCTGAAGAGCGTTTACAAATGTCCTTTCACAGATTCCAAAGAAACAGTGATTTCATATTCCTCAATACAAGGAATGATTTTACTCTATGAGATGAAAACAAACATCACAAAAGAGTTGTGCAGAAAGATTCTCGCAGACGTCTCCGGGCATCACTAAATATCCCTTCACAGATTCTTCAAAGACAGAGTTTCAAAACTGGGCAACATATGGTAAACATTAACTCTGAGAAGTGAATGCACATATCAGAGAGCAGATTCTTGGAATGCTTCTTCCTCGATTTTATTTAGGTATATTTCACTATTCGCCATAGTCCTCCATGAGTTCCGAAATATCACTTTTTCGGTTTCACAGGAACACTATTAAAACACTGTCCTGTGAGAAGAGAGGTATAACTCCCTGAGTGGAATGCATACATCACAAAGTAGGTTCTCAGAAAGCTTCTATCCAGTTTATATCTGAAGATATCTCCTCTTTCAGCATAGGCCTGAATGTGCTTCCGAATGTCCCTTTGTGGATCTGTGCATGATGGAGTTTCCAAACTGCGTAATATAATTAGAGTTTTAACTATGCGAGACGAATGAATATACCTAACACAAAGCAGTTTCCCAGAAATCTTCTTTCCAGTTTTTGTCTAACGATATTTCCCTTTTCACCATAATCATCACTATACACCCAAATAACTCTTGGTTGCTTTTTCTCCGAAAGGGATTCCTGAATCCTCTAGGAGAAGAAAGGTATATTTCTGTGAGTGGAATGCACAAGTCAAAAAGCAGCTCCTCAGAAAGCTTCTCTCCATTCTCTATCTGAAGACGTTTCCTTTCTCACAATAAGCCTCAAAGCCCTCCAGAATATCCCTTCGCAGACTAAACAAAAATAGTGTTATGATACAGCTCAATGAAAAGAGAAGCTTAACTGTGTGAGCAGAATTCACGTGACACAGAGCAGTTTCACAGAAAGCTTCTTTCTGGTTTCTCTCTGAGTTATTTCTTTTTCAGGATATTCAAAGAACGTTTCCAAATGTCCTTTCTCAGATTCCACAGAAACAGTGATTTCAAACTGCTCGATCTAAACAATGATTTTACTCTATGAGATGAATACAAACATCACAAAAGAGTTACGCAGAAAGCTTCTCTCTGATTTTTCATGGAAGACATTTCCTTGCCTCACACAGACCTCCAGTCGCCACTTACTATCCGTTCACGCAACCCTCAAAGACCGACTTTCATACTGGGAAATGTAGAGTATGCATTAACCCTGTGAAAAGAATGGACATGTCAGAGAGCAGTTTCTTTTTTTTTCTCTCTTTCTTTTTGTTGTTTTTTTTTTTTTTTGGTTTTTTTTTATTTTTTTATTTTTTTATTAAATCATTTTTTAATTTTTTTTATTACACTTTAAGTTCTAGGGTACTTGTGCATAACCTGCAAGTTTGTTACATATGTATACTTGTGCCACGTTGGTGTGCTGCACCCATCAACTCGTCAGCACCCATCAATTCGTCACTTATATCAGGTATAACTCCCAATGCAATCCCTTCCCCCTTCCCCCTCCCCATGATAGGCTGCGATGTGTAATGTTCCCCTTCCGCAGTCCAAGTGATGTCATTGTTCAGTTCCCACCTATCAGTGAGAACATGCGATGTTTGGTTTTCTGTTCTTGTGATAATTTGCTAAGAACGATGGTTTCCAGCTGCATCCAAATTCCTACAAAGGACGCAACCTCATCCTTTTTTATGGCTGCATAATATTCCATGGTGTATATGTGCCACATTTTCTTAATCCAGTCTGTCACTGATGGACATTTGGGTTGATTCCAAGTCTATGCTATCATGAAGAGTGCCGCAATAAACATACATGTGTGTGTGTCTTTATAGCAGCATGATTTATAATTCTTTGGGTATATACCCTGTAGTGGGATGGCTGGGTCATATGGTACATCTAGTTCTAGATCCTTGAGGAATCGCCATACTGTTTTCCATAATGGTTGAACTAGTTTACAATCCCACCAACAGTGTAAAAGTGTTCCTATTTCTCCACATCCTCTCCAGCACCTGTTGTTTCCTGACTTTTTAATGATTGCCATTCTAACTGGTGTGAGATGGTATCTCATTGTGGTTTTGATTTGCATTTCCCTGATGGCCAGTGATGATGAGCATTTTTTCCGGTGTCTGTTGGCTGTATGAATGTCTTCTTTTCAGAAATGTCTGTTCATATTCTTTGCCCACTTTTTGATGGGGTTGTTTGTTTTTTTCTTGTAAATTGGTTTGAGTTCTTTGTAGATTCTGGATATCAGCCCTTTGTCAAATGAGTAGATTGCAAAAATTTTCTCCCATTCTGTAGGTTGCCTGTTCACTCTGATGGTAATTTCTTTTGCTGTGCAGAAGCTCTTTAGTTAATCATATCCCATTTGTCAATTTTGGCTTTTGCTGCCATTGCTTTTGGTGTTTTAGACATGAAGCCCTTTCCCATGCCTATGTCCTGAATGGTACTACCTAGGTTTCTTCTAGGGTTTTTATGGTATTAGGTCTAACATTTAAGTCTCTAATCCATCTTGAATTAATTTTCTTATAAGCAGTAGGGACAGGATCCAGTTTCAGCTTTCTAGTTATGGCTAGTCAATTTTCCCAGCACCATTTATTAAATAGGGAATCCTTTCCCCATTTCTTGTTTCTGTCAGGTTTGTCAAAGATCAGATGGCTGTAGATGTGTGGTATTATTTCTGAGTACTCTGTTTTGTTCCATTGGTCTATATGTCTGTTTTCGCACCAGGACCATGCTGTTTTGTTTACTGTAGCCTTGTAGTATAGTTTGAAGTCAGGTAGCGTGATGCCTCCAGCTTTGTTCTTTTGACTTAGGATTGTCTTGGCAATGCGGGCTCTTTTTTGGTTCCATATGAACTTTAAAGCAGTTTTTTTCCAATTCGATGAATAAACTCATTGGTAGCTCGATGGGGATGGCATTGAATCTATAAATAACCTTGGGCAGTATGGCCATTTTCACGATATTGATTCTTCCTATCCATGAGCATGGTATGTTCTTCCATTTGCTAGTGTCCTCTTTTATTTCACTGAGCAGTGGTATGTATTTCTCCTTGAAGAGGTCCTTTACATCCCTTGTAATTTGGATTCCTAGGTATTTTATTCTCTTTGCAGCAATTGTGAATGGAAGTGCATTCATGATTTGGCTCTCTGTTGGCCTGATACTGGTGTATAAGAATGCTTGTGATTTTTGCACATTAATTTTGTATCCTGAGACTGCTGAAGTTGCTTATCAGCTTAAGGAGATTTTGGGATGAGACAATGGGGTTTCCTAAATATACAATCATGTCATCTGCAAACAGGGACAATTTGACTTCTTCTTTTCCGAACTGGATACCCTTGATTTCTTTCTCTTGCCTGATTGCCCTAGCCAGAACTTCCAACACTATGTTGAACAGGAGCGGTGAGAGAGGCCATCCCTGTCTTATGCCAGTTTTCAAAGGGAATTTTTCCAGTTTTTGCCCATTCAGTATGATATTGGCTGTGGGTTTTTCATAAATAGCTCTTACTATTTTGAGGTACGTTCCACCAATACCGAATTTATTGAGCGTTTTAGCATGAAGTGTTGTGGAATTTTGTCAAAAGCCTTTTCTGCATCTATTGAGATAATCATGTGGTTCTTGTCTTTGGTTCTGTTTATATGCTGGATTATGTTTATTGATTTGAGAATGTTGAACCAGCCTTGCATCCCAGGGATGAAGCCCACTTGATCATGGTGGATAAGCTTTTTGATGTGCTGCTGAATCCGGTTTGCCAGTATTCTATTGAGGATTTTTGCATTGATGTTCATCAGGGATGTTGGTCTAAAATTATCTTTTTTTGTTGTGTATCTGCCAGGCTTTGGTATCAGTATGATGTTGGCCTCATAAAATGAGTTAGGGAGGATTCCCTCTTTTTCTATTGATTGGAATAGTTTCAGAAGGAATGGTACCAGCTCCTCCTTGTACCTATGGTAGAATTCAGCTGTGAATCCATCTGGTCCTGGTCTCTTTTTGGTGGGTAGGCTATTAATTGTTGCCTCAATTTCAGAGCCTGGTATTGGTCTATTCAGGGATTCAGGTTCTTCCTGGTTTAGTCTTGGGAGAGTGTAAGTGTCCAGGAAACTATCCATTTCTTCTAGATTTTCTAGTTGATTTGCGTAGAGGTGTTTATAGTATTCTCTGATGGTAGTTTGTATTTCTGTGGGGTTGGTGGTGATATCCCCTTTATCATTTTTTATTGCATCTATTTGATTCTTCTCCCTTTTCTTCTTTATTTATCTTGTTAGTGGTCTGTCAATTTTGTTGATTTTTTCAAAAAACCAACTCCTGGATTCATTGATTTTTTGGAGGGTTTTTTGTGTCTCTATCTCCTTCAGTTCTGCTCTGATCTTAGTTATTTCTTGCCTTCTGCTAGCTGTTGAATGTGTTTGCTCTTGCTTCTCCAGTTCTTTTATTTGTGATGTTAGAGTGTCAATTTTAAATCTTTCCTTCTTTCTCTTGTGGGCATTTAGTGCTATAAATTTCCCTCGACACACTGCTTTAAATGTGTCCCAGAGATTCTGGTATGCTGTATCTTTGTTCTCATTGGTTTCAAAGAACTTCTTTATTTCTGCCTTCATTTCGTTATGTACCCAGTAGTCATTCAGGAGCAGGTTGTGTAGTTTCCATGTAGTTGAGCGGTTTTGATTGGGTTTTTCAAGATTTGTAGTTTTTTGCACTGGGTGCGTAATTCCTCCTTTAGCTCTGAGAAGTTTGATGGACGGAAGCCTTCTTCTCTCATCTCATCAAAGTCATTCTTGGAGTGCTTCTTTTGCTTTTTATTCGACGACATTTCACTTTTTGCCATAATATTCAATATGCTCCGAATATCACTCTTTAGGTTTTACAAGAACACTGTTCAAACTGTGTCTTATGAGAAGAAAGTTACAACTCCCTGACTGGAATGCACACATCACCAAGCAGTTTCTCAGAAAGATTCTCTCCAGTTTTTATCTGACTATATTTCCTATTTCAACATAGGCCCGAATGTGATCCCAAATATCCGTTCATGGATCCATCACAAGGGGTCTCCAAACTGCGTAATGTAAAGAAAGCTTCATATACGTGAGATGAATAAACAGAGCAAAAGCAGATTCACAGAAAGCTTCTTTCCAGGTTTTAACTTAAGATATTTCCTTTTTCACCATAGTCCAGACTGTGCTCCCACAGCTCCCTTCGTGGATCCCTCCATGACAGTTTCCATGCTGCATAATGTAAAGAAAGCTTTATCTTTGTAGCTAAAGATACATTTATCTAGATGATTACACATATCACACAGTATTTTCCTAGAAATCTTCTTTCCAGTATTTCTCTGAGGCTGTTTCCCTTTTCACTGTCGGCATGAAAATACTCCTGAATATAACTTCGTACCTGTTTCTCCAAAAGGGTTTCCCCTACGCTATATGAGAAGAGAGGTATAACACTGTGACTGGAATGCATACGTCACAAAGCAGTGCCTCGGAAAGCTTCTCTCCAGTTTCGGTCTGAACATATTTCCTTTTTCACCGTTAGCCTCAAAATGCTCCAGAATATCCCATCACAATCTAGTCATACACACGGGTAGAATATTGCTCAATGAAAAGAGAGGCTTATCTGAGTGAGAGGAATTAAGGTGACACAGAGTATTTTCACATAAAGGTTCCTTCAGGATTTTACCTGAGAATATTTCTCTCTACATATTCTAAGGATCGTTCCCAAATGTCCTTCCTCAGATTCCACAAAAACAGTGATTTCAAGCTGCTCAATCCAAAGAATGGTTTTACTCTAGGAGGCGAATACACACATTGCAAAGCAGTTGCTCATAATGATTCTCTGCAGGTTTCATCGCAAGACGTTTCCTCGCTCACCACAAGCCTCTGGGCATCACTAAATATCCCTTCACAGATTCTTCAAAGACAGAGTTTCGAAACTGGGCAACATAGAGTAAGCAATATCTCTGTGAAGTGAATGCACATATCAGAGAGCAGATTCCTGGAACGCTTCTTCCTCGATTTTATTTCAGTATATTTCACTACTCGCCACAGTCCTCAATGTGTTCCAAAATATCACATTTTCGGTTTCACAGGAACAGTGTTCTAACACTGCCTTGTGAGAAAAGTGGTATAACTCCCTGATTGGAATGCATACATCACAAAGTAGTTTCACAGAAAGCTTCCCTCCAGTTTCTCTCTGAAGACGTATCCTTTCTTACAGTAAGCCTCAAAGCCCTCAAGAATATCCGTTCACAGACTAAACAAAAACAGTGTTATGATACAGCCCAATGAAAAGAGAAGCTTAACTGTGTGAGCGGAATTCACGTGGCACAGAGCAGTTTTACAGAAAGCTTCATTCTGGTTTCTCTCTGAGGTTATTTCTTTATCAGGATATTCTAAAGAGCATTTCCAAATGTCCTTTCTCAGAATCCACAGAAACAGTGATTCCAAAAAGCTCAATCCAAAGAATGATTTAAAGCTATGAGATGAATACAAACAACAGAAAAGAGTTGTGAGAAAAGCTTCTCTCCAATTTTTGATGGGAGACATTTCCTAACCTCACACAGGCCTCCGGTCGCCACTTACTATCTCTTCGCAGAGACCTGAATGACTGACTTTCAAACTGGGAAATGTAGAATCAGCTTTAACCCTCTGAAAAGAATGAACATGTCAGAGAGCAGTTTCTTCGAGTGTTTCTTTCACTTTTTTATTGGACAACATTTCACATTTTGCCTTAATCTTCAATGTGCTCCGAATATCACTCTTTTGGTTTTACAGGAACAGTGTTCAAACTGTGCCTTAAGAGAAAAAGTTATAGCTCCCTGAGTGTAATGCACACATCACCAAGAAGTTTCTCAGAAATCTTCTCTTCAGTTTTTATCTGACTATATTTGCTCTTTCACCATTGGCCCGAATCCGATCCCAAATATCCCTTCGCGAGTCCATCCACGAGGGAGTATCCCAGCTGCGTAGTGTAAAGAATGCTTCATCTCTGTAAGATGAATAAATATAACAAAAAGCAGATTTACATAAATCTTCTTTGCAGTTTTTATCTGAAGAAATTTCCTTTTTCACCATAGTCCAGAATGTGCACCCAAAGGTCCCTTCGTAGATCCGTCCATGACAGTTTTCAAGCTGTGCAATATAAAGAAAGCCTTATCTATGTGAGATGATTACACGTATCACTGAGTAGTTTCTGAGAAAGATTCTTTCCAGGTTTTGTCTGAGGCTATTTCCCTTTTCACCATTGGCATCATCATGCTCCCGAATATCACTCAGTACCTGTTTCTACAAAAGGGTTTCCCTGACGCTGTATGAGATGAGAGGTATAACACTGTGAGTGGAATGCACCCGTCACAGAGCAGATTCTCAGAAAGCTTCTCTCCAGTTTTTATCTGACTATATTTGCTATTTCACCATAGGCCCGAATGTGATCCCAAATATCCATTCGCGGATTCATCCACGAAGGAGTTTTCAAGCTGCGTAATGTAAAGAAATCTTTATCTATGTGAGATGAATAAACAAAGCAAAAACAGATTTGCAGAAAGATTCTTTAAGGTTTTTATCTGAAGATATTTCCTTTTTCACCATAGTCCTGGATGTGACCACGAAGGTGTCTTCATGGATCTGTCCATGACAGTTTCCAAGCTGTGTAATGCAAAGAAAGCTTTATCCATGTGAGATGATTACACATATAACAGAATAGTTTCCTAGAAAGCATCTTTCGAGGTTCTGTCTTAGGCTATATCCCTTCTTACCAATAGCATCAACATTCTCAAGAATACCACTGGGTACACATATCACAGAGTAGTTTCCTAGAAAGCTTCTTTCCAGTTTTTGTCTGAGGCTATTTCCTTTTCACCATTATCATCAACATGCTCCCAAATATCACTTGGTACCTGTTTCTCCAAAAGGGTTTCCCTGACGCTGCATGAGAAGAGAGGTATAACACAGTGACTGGAATGCACATGTCACAAAGCAGTTCCTTGGAAAGCTTCGCTCCAGTTTCTGTCTGAACATATTTCTTTTTTCACTGTAAGCCTCAAAGTCCTCCTGAATATCCCATCACACGCCAAAAATACACATGGCTAGAACACTGCTCAATGAAAAGACAGGCTTATCAGAGTGAGAGGAATTAAGACGACACAGAGCAGTTTCACAGAAAGCTTCTTTCTGGATTTTACCTGAGGATATTTCTTTATCCATATTCTAAGGATCACTCCCAAATGTCCTTTCTCAGATGCCACAAAAACAGTGATTTAATGCTGCTCAATCCAAAGAATGGTTTAACTCTAGGAGACGAATACACACATCACAAAGCAGTTGCTCAGAACCTTTCTCTGCAGGTTTCATCAGAACACGTTTCCTCGCTCACCACAAGCCTCCAGACGTCACTATATATCCCTTCACAGATTCTTCAAAGACAGAGTTTCGAAACTGGGCAACATAGAGTAAGCATTAACTCCGTGACGTGAATGCACATATCAGAGAGCAGATTCTTGGAACGCTTCTTCCTCGATTTTACTTCAGATTTTATTTTAATTCACTATTAGCCGTAGTCCTCAATGCGTTCCAAAGTATCACATTTTTGGTTTCACAGTAACAGTGTCCAAACACTGCTTTGTGAGAAGAAAGGTATAACTCCCTGAGTGGAATGCATACATCAAAAAGTAGTTTCTCAGAAAGCTTCCATTCAGTTTTTATCTGAAGATATCTCCTCTTTCACTGTAGGCCTGAATGTGCTCCTGAATCTCCCTTCGTGGATCTGTGCGTGGCAGAGTTTCCAAAGGGCGTAATATAATTAAAGTTTTAACAATGCGAGATGAATAAATATATCTAACACGAAGCAGTTTCACAGAAATCTTCTCTCCAGTTTTTGTCTGAGGATATTTCCTTTTTCAACATAGCCTTCCATATACTCCCGAATGTTTGTTTTGTATTTTTTTCTAGAAAAAAGTTTCTAGAATCCTCTATGAGAAGAAAGGTATATTTCTGTGAGTGGAATGCACCCGTCAAAAAGCACCTAATCAGAAAGCTTCTCCCCAGTTTCTATCTGAAGAGGTTTCCTTTCTCACCATAAGCCTCAAGGCCCTCCAGTTTATCCCTTCGCAGACTAAACAAAAACAGTGTTATGATACATCTCAAAGAAAAAATAAGCTTAAATGTGTGAGTGGAATTCACGTGACACAGAGCAGATTCACAGAAAGTTTCCTTCTGGATTCTCTCTGAGGTCATTTCTTTTTCAGGATATTCTAAAGAGCGTTTCCAAAAGTTCTTTCTCAGATTCCACAGAAACTGTGTTCTAACTGCTCAATCCAAAGAATGATTTAATGCTATAAGATGAATGCAAGCATCACAAAAACGTTGCTCAGTAGGCCTCTGTCCGATTTTCGATGGAAGTCATTTCCTTGCCCAAACAGGCCTCCGGCTGCCACTTGCTATCCCTGCACAGAACCCTCAAAGACTGACTTTCAAACTGGGAAATGTAGAGTAAGCTTTCACCCTGTGAAAAGACTGGACATGTCAGAGAGCAGTTTCTCCGAGTGCTTCCTTCTGTTTTTTATGGGACGACTATTTACTTTTATCCATTGTCTTCAATGTGCTCCGAACGTCACTCTTTTGGTTTTACAATAACAGTGTTCAAACTGTTCCTTATGAGAAGAAAGTTATAACTCCCTGAGTGGAATGCACACATCACAAAACAGTTCCTCGGAAAGCGTCTCCCCAGTTTCGGTCTGAACATATTTCTTTGTCCACCATAAGCCTCAAAAAGCTACCAAATATCCCATCACATGCTAAACATACACAGGGGTAGAAAACTGCTCAATGAGTAGAGAGGCTTATCTGAGTGAGAGGAATTAAGACAACATTGAGCAGTTTCACAGAAAGCTTCCTTCTGGATTTTACCTGAGGATATTTCTTTCTCCATATTCTAAGGATCGTTCCCAAATATCCTTTCTCAGATTCCACAAAAACAGTGATTTCAAGCTGCTCAATCCAAAGAAACGTATAATTTTATGAGACGAGTATACACATGGCAAACCAGTTGCTCAGAAATTTCCTCTGCAGGATTCATTGGACGACATTTCCTTATTCACCACAAGCCTCTACGTGTCACTAAATATCCCTTCACAGATTGTTCAAAGACAGAGTTTCGTAACTGGGCAACATAGAGTAAGCATTAACTTTGTGAAGTGAATGCACGTATCGCACAGAAGATTCTCGGAACGCTTCGTCCTCGATTTTATTTCATTATATTTCATTATTCGCCATAGTACTCAATGTGACCTGAAATAATACTTTTTCGGTTTCACAGGAACAGGGTTCTAACTCTGCCTTGTGAGAAGAGAGGTATAAGTCCCTGAGTGGAATGCATACAGCAAAAGGAGTTTCTAAGAAAGCTTCCATCCAGTTTTTATCTGAAGAGATCTACTTTTTCAACGTAGGCCTTAATGTGCTCCCGAATGACCCTTCGTGGATCCGTTCATGACAGAGTTTCTATTTGGACAAACGGAGGCAAGATGGCACACTTCCGGGTTCTTCATCATCAATTTATCCCGTGCACGAGAAAATGTAGCCAGCGCGCAGGAAGGTGCAGACCAATCAGGCATGCGCCAGGTGATGTCAATCGGAAGAGACCAAGATTTACCTGGTGGCACCTGTGGAGCCCCTCCTCCTCCCTTACACATCCGTGCCCCACCTATTGCCCTTCTACTCCTAGAAAAACCTATCCTGGTAGACGCATGGCACGGGCTTCCTCAGCCCCCATTCTTGTTGGGACTGTATCAGGAACTCCACCTGGGAGCTCTATTGGGTGACTCTCTCAGCCTCTTTTGCCGGAGGACGACAGACCTCACCTTGCACACCTTCTTTTCTGAAGCTAGATGACCAAAGATTAAATTTGCAGGTTTGCTTTTAGTCTTGCCTAGTCGCTGGTTCTTTTTTGCTCTCTCTGGTGGTCTTAGAAAAACAAATAAGTTGGTGCCAAACCCGGGAGGAGACCCCTCCTCAGGCCTCTAAGGGTTGAAGAACCTCCTACTGCTCCCATGCCGCAGATGGACCAGCACCTAGGACCCGCTTTCCTCACTCTCACGGCCTCACTGGTGTAAGTGCCATTGTCCCCTTTTACCACCCTGGGCCAAAAATCCTGCGCAGGTCCGAGGCCTACTTTTTAGACACCAGGTGGCTCGGGAGACCCGTTCAGGACAGAGACATCCGTCGCCTGAAGGTAATCTCCACCTTGGCTCTAAGAGCCTCCAGTCTGTCTCTGGTGATTTCAAGGGATGCTTTGAAGCCAGGCAGAGATCGCCATTGTGTAAACAAAGAGGAAACAAATGGGACACCATCAGTTCAAATTTCAAAAAAGCACCCCTTTAGGGTGCCTCCTAGCCAATTTAAAAACCTTACAGCGGTTAATTTTTCTTTCCACTGTGGTGTGGCCCCAATACAAACTAGACAATCAGTCTCAGTGACCACCAGAGGGCACCTTAGACTGTAAAGCTCTGATCGAACTAAGCAATTTCTGCCAGCTGCTAGGCAACTGGTGCGAAATTAATTACATACAAGGCATTTGGGCCTTATGCTCTTGTCCGGACTTGTGTAGCCAGTGTTCTTTGGTGCAGGTTATGCTGACCAATGACGCCGGCTGACAGGAACTGAAAAACAAGAGCCTTTATTCCTTTCTGTTCAGCCAGAGGATCTAGGGTTTCCTTCTGTCTCTGTACCCTCACCCCCGCCCTACGTTCCTCCTTCTTCCCCTGTCCAGACTCTTCCTTCCTCTTCTTTATCTACTAGTAATCCATTCAGTCCCGTGCCTCCTTTGGGGCCCCCACTGGCTGTCTTGAGTCCCCTGTTACTGCCTCACCCGCTCTAAGTGCCTTGCTGATGCCCCCATTCCTGCCCCACACCCTCCTACAGTGTTAGCACCTTTGTGAGAGGTAGCTGAGGCAGAGGGGTTTGTCACAGTACATGTCTCTTTTTCACTGGCCGACCTTTCCAAAATTGAGAAGCGTTTAGGTGATTTCTCAGCTAATTCTACCATATACATAAAGGAATTTCGATATCTTTGTCAGGCCTATGACTTAACTTGGCATGACGTCCAGGTGATCATAACTTCTACCCTAAACCCGGAGGAGCAAGAGCGCATGTTAGCGGCCGCCAGGCAGCATGCCAAACAATTATATTTAACTGATGCTGCCATTCCACTAGAGGAGCAAGCTGTCCCCTCGGGGGACCCAGACTGAGACTACCAAGTAGGGCAGCCTGGGCCCCATAGGCGAGACATAATTATCCCGTGTTTGTTGGCTGGTATGCAAGCAGCTTCAAACAAAACTGTAAATTTTAACAAATTAAAAGAACCAGAAGAAAATCCAGCCGCATTCTTAAATAGGGTGACTGAGGTTCTATTCCAATATATCCGGTTAGATCTGGTCTCCCCCACAGGGGCCACCATTTTGGCGTCTTATTTCATTTCTCAATCAGCTCCTGACATTCGTAAAAAACTTAAAAGGTAGAGGATGGTCCTCGGACATCAATACAATACCTAGTTAAATTAGCCTTTAAGTTCTATAACTCCAGAGTGGAGACAGCTGAGGCACAGCGGCAGGCTCACCTTGAACAGAAGGTGCAGCTTCTGGCCACGGCTTTACAGCCCAGTCGTAACCCCAGACCAGATAGCACACACCCCGCTGATTCCAAGGCTACAAAAGGGGCCTGCTATATATGCGACAAGACAGGACACTATGCCAACAAGTGTCCACGAGGTCTCCGAGCCCCAACGCAGCCTTGCTATAAGTGCAAGGCGTCAGGACATTGGGCCAGTGAATGTCCTAATCCTCGTCCACTAGCAACTCCCGGCCATTTTTAATTGACAGCGGGTCTACTTATTCTGTTTTGCTGTCCTCTGGACCTGGACTTCCATCCAATATCTCTGTAGTAGGAGTGGACGGAAAGCCATCTACTCCATGAAAAACTCCACTCCTTAATTGCTGCCTGGCCAACAACTACTTTGTTCACTCATTCCTCATTCCCAGGTAAAAAGGGCCCCTACCAAAAGCAATCAGTGGAAATCAGTTTGGCTTTTCCCCACTCGCCTCAAACTTACTTAATTTTCTTCACTATCTCTTACTCACGAGCCTTGCCAGGACTATCCTTCCAACGAATGCTTCCATTCCTCATTCTTATAGTAATACTGTGCCTTATTTTATGTTTTGTCCCCATTTTGATCAAATTTCTCTGTGCCAAGATTCAAGAAATCACTCGCGTCACCTTCAACCAAATGCTTCTTCATCTGTACGTCCAAATACCAACCATAGGTTCTGACCTTAACGACGCCCCTTAACAGCAGGAGGTAGTCAGACAGATCACGGCACCCTCTTATCACTATTATCAATAAAATGTTGGACTGTTTAGACGTATGGAGGCAAGATGGCACACTTCTGGGTTCTTAATCATCAACTTTTCCTGTGTGTGAGAAAATGTAGCCAGAACACAGGAAGGTGCAGACCAATCAGGCATGTGCCAGGTGATGTCAATCTGAGGAGATGAAGATATACCTGGTGGCACCTTTGGAGCCCCTCACCCTCCCTGACACGTCCGTGCCCCAACTATTGAACTTTCACTCCTAGAAAAGCTGCTCCCGGCAGACGCGCAGTGTGGGCTTCCTGAGCACCCATTCTTGTTGGGACTGCAAAAGGAACTACACCCAAGAGGTCTAGTGGGAGACAATCTCGGCCTCCTTTGCCGGAGGCTGACAGACCTCTCCTTGCACACCTTATTCCCTGAAGCTTGATGACCACAGAATAAATTTGTAGTTTTGCTTTTAGCCGAGCCTACTCGCTGGTTCTCTTGTGCTCTCTCTGGTGGTCTTAGAAAAAGAAATCAGCTTCCTTCTGGATTTTACCTGAGGATATTTCTTTCTCGATATTCTAAGGATCGTTCCAAAATGTCCTTCCTCAGATTCCACAAAAACAGTGATTTCAAGCTGCTCAATCCAAAGAATGATTTAACTCTATGAGATGAAAAAACACATCACAAAGGAGTTGCTCAGAACGTTTCTCTGTCAATTTCATCTCAACACGTTTCCTGGCTAACCACAAGCCTCCGGACGTCACTAAATATCCCTTCACAGATTCTTAAAAAACAAACTTTCCAAACTGGGCAACACAGAGTAAGCATTAACACTGTGAAGTGAATGCACATATCAGAGAGCAGATTCGTGGAACGCTTCTTCCTCGATTTTATTTCAGTATATTGCACTATTCACCATAGTCCTCAATGCGTTCCAAAATATCACTTTTTCGATTTCAGAGGGACAGTGTTCAAACACGGCCTTGTGAGAAAAGAGGTATAACTCCCTAAGTGGAAAGCATACATCACAAGGTAGTTACTCAGCAAGGTTCTATCCAGTTTTTATCTGAAGACATCTCCTCTTTAATCATAGGCCTGAATGTGCTCCCGAATGTCCCTTCGCAGAGAACTTTGAGGCTCACAGTGAAAAAGGAAATATGATCAGACCGAAACTGGAGAGAAGCTTTCCGAGGAACTCCTTTGTGATGTGTGCAATCCAATCACAGTGTTATACCTCTCTTCTCATACAGCATTGGGGAAACTCTTTTGCAGAAACAGGTACCAAGTGATATTCGGGAGCATGTTGATGCCGACAGTGGAAAGCCAAATAGACTCAGACAAAAACTGGAAAGAAGCTTTCTAGGAAACTACTCTGTGATATGTGTAATCATTTCACATAGATAAAACTTTTTTTACATTATGCAGGTTGGAAACTGTTATGGAAGGATCCACAAAGGGACCTTCGGAAGCACATTCAGGACTTATGGCGACAAAGGAAATATCTTCAGATAAAAACTGGAAAGAAGCTATCTCTGAAAATGCTTTTTGCTATGTTTATTCATCTCACATAGGTGAAGCTTTCTTTAAATTACGCAGCTTGGAAACTCCCTCGTGGATGGATTCTTGAAAGGATATTTCGGATCACATTGAGGCCTCTGGTGAAATAGCCAATATAGTCAGATAAAAACTGCAGAGAAAGTTTCTGAGAAACTGCTTTGTGACGTGTGCATTCCATTCAGAGAGTTATATCTCTTGTCTCATAAAGAGTCAGGGAAATCGTTTTGGAGAAACATGTACCAAGTGATATTCGGGAGCACTTTGAAGACTATGGCAAAAAGTGAAACGTAGTCCAATAAAAAACAGGAAGAAGCACTCGAAGAAACTGCTCTCTGACATGTCCATTCTTCTCACAGGGTTAATCCTTCCTCTATATTTCCCAGTTTGAAAGTCCGTCTTTGAGGTTTCTGCAAAGGGATAGTAAGTCGCGACCGGAGGCCTAAGTGAGGCAAGAAAATGTCATCCATCGAAAATCGGAGAAAATTTTTTCTGCACAACCCTTTTGTGGTGTTTGTATTCATCTCATAGCATTAAATCATTCTTTGGATTGAGCAGATAAAATCACTGTTTCTGTGGAATCTGAAAAACAACATTTAGAAACGCTCTGTAGAATACCCTGAAAAAGAAATAACCTCATAGAGAAACTAGAAGGAAGCATTCTGTGAAACTGCCGTGTGTCAAGGGAATTCCGCTCACATAGTTAAACTTCTCTTTTCATTGCGCCGTATCATAACACTGTTTTTCTTTAGTCTGCAAAGGGATATTTTGGAGGGCTTTGAGGCTTACGGTGAGAAAGGAAACGTTTTCAGATAGAAACTGGAGAGAAGCTTTCTGAGGAGCTCTTTGTGACGTGTGCATTCCACTCACAGAAATATACCTTTCTTCTCCTAGAGGATTTCGCAATCCCTTTTGGAGAAAAAGCTACGAAGAGATATTTGGGAGTATAGCGACGACTATGGTGAAAAAAGGAAATATCCTCAGACAAAAACTGGAAAGAATATTTCTGGGAAACTGCTCCGTGTTAGATATATTTATTCATCTCACGTAGTTAAATCTTTAATCATATTATGCAGTTTGGAAACTCCATCATGCACAGATACGCGAAGGGACATTCAGGAGCAAATTCAGGCCTATGGAGAAAGAGGGGATATTTTCAGATAAAAAATGGATAGAAGCTTTAGGAGACACTACTTTACCATGCATGCACTCCACTCAGGAAATTATACCTCTATTCTCACAGGTCAGTGTTTGAATACCGCTCCTGTGAAACCAAAAAGTGACATTTCGGAACGCATTGGGGACTATGGCGAATAGTGAACTATACTGAAATAAAATCGAGGAAGAAGCGTTTCAAGAATATGCTCTCTGACATGTGCATTCACTTCACAGAGTTAATGCTTACTCTATGTTTCCCAGTTTCGAAACCCTGTCTTTGAAGAATCTGTGAAGGGATATTTATTGACGCCCAGAGGCTTTTGGTGAGCGAGGAAACGTCTTCCGGTGAAATCTGCAGAGAAACGTTCTGAGAAACTGCTTTGCATTCTTTGGGTTGAGCAGCTTGAAACCACTGTTTTTCTGGAATCTGAGGAAGAACTTTTGGGAACAATCCTTAGATTTTGGAGAAAGAAATATCCTCAGGAAAAATCCAGATGGAAGCTTTCTGTGATAATGCTCTGTGTCGTCTTAATTCCTCTTACTCAGATAAGCATCTCTTTTCATTGAGCAGTTTTCTAACCCTCTTTATGTTTAGCCTGTGGTGGGATATTCGGGAGCACTTTGAGGTTTATGATGAAAAATGAAATATGTTCAGACCGAAACTGGAGAGAAGCTTTCCGAGGAACTGCTTTGTGATGTGTGCATTCCAATCACACTGTTATACCTCTCTTCTCATACAGCGTCGAGGAAACCCTTTTGGAGAAACAGATTCCAGGTGATATTCGAGAGCATGTTGATGCCGATGGGGGAGAGGGAAATAGCCTCAGTCAAAAACTAGAAAAAGTCTTTCTAGGAAACTACACTGTGATATGTGTAATCATCTCACATACATAAAGCTTTCTTTACATTATGCAGTTTGGAAACTGTCATCAACGGTCCACGAAGGGAGTTTCGGGAGCACATTCTGGAAGATGGTGAGAAAGGAAATATCTCCAGATAAAAACTGGAAGGAAGCTTTCTGGGAATCTGCTTTTCGCTATATTTTTTCATCTAACATAGGCGAAGCGTTCTTTACATTACCCAGCATGGAAACTCCCTCGTGGATGGATCTGCTAAGGGATATTGGGGATCACATTTGGGCCTATGGTGAAATAGCAAATATAGTAAGAAAAAAACTTGAGAGAAGTTTTCGGAGAAACAGCTTGGTGATGTGAGCATTCCACTCAGGGAGTTATTACTTTCTTCTCATAAGACACAGTTAGAGCACGGTTATTGTAAAACCAAAATAGTGTTATTTGGAGAACATTGAAGACTATGGCAAAAAGTGAAATTCCGTCCAATAAAAAACAGAAAGAAGCAATCGAAGAGACTGCTCTCCCACATGTCTATTCTTTTCACAGGGTTAAACCTTACTCTACATTTCCCAGATTGATAGTCTGTCTTTGAGGTTTTTGCGAATGGGTAGTAAGTGGCGACTGGAGGCCTGTTTGAGGTAAGGAAATGTCTTCCATCGAAAATTCGAGAGAAGCTTTCTGCGCAAATCTTTTGTGATGTTTGTATTCATCTAATAGAGTTAAATCATTGTTTGGATTGAGCAGTTTGAAATCACTCTTTCTGTGGAATCTGAGAAAGGACATTTGGAAACGCTCTTTAGAATATCCTGAAAAAGAAATAACCTCAGAGAGAAAACAGAATGAAGCTTTCTGTGAAACTGCACAGTGTCATGTGAATTCCGCTCACACAGTTAAGCTTCTCTTTTCATTGAGCTGTATCATAACTTTGTTTTGGTTTAGTCTGCAAAGGGATAATCTGGAGGGCTTTAAGGCTTGTGTTGAGGAAGGAAACGTCTTCAGATAGTAACTGGAGAGAAGCTTTCTGAGGAGCTACTTTGTGACGTGTGCATTGCACTCACAGAAATATACGTTTCTTCTCATAGAGGATTCCAGAATCCGTTTTAAGGAAAAAGCTACCAAGAGATATTCAGGAATATAGCGACGACTATGGTGAAAAAGGAAATATCCTCAGACAAAAACCGAAAAGAAGATTTCTATGAAACTGCTTTGTGTTAGATATATTATTTCATCTCGCTTAGTTAAAACTTTTATTATATTACACAGTTTGTAAGCTCCGTGAAAGGTCGTTCGACAGCACATTCATCTCCCACGGTGAAAGGGGAGATATCTTCAGGTAAAAACTGGAAAGAAGTTTTCTGAGAAACTACTTTGTGATGTATGCATTCCACTCGAGGAGTTATATCTCTTTTCCCACAAGGCAGTGTTTGAACACTGTTCCATCTGAAATCAAAAAAGTGAAATTTCGGAACTCATTGAGGACTATCGCTAATATTCAAATATACTGAAATAAAATCGAGGAAGAGGTATTCCAAAAATCTGTTCTCTGATATGTGCATTCACGTCACAGAGTTAATGCTTACTCTATGTTGCCCAGTTTCAAAACTCTGTCTTTGAAGAATCTGTGAAGGGATATTTAGTGACGCCTGGAGGCTTGTGGTGAGCCAGGAAATATTTTCCGATGAAACCTGCAGAGAAACGTACTGAGCAACTGCTTAGCAATGTGCGTATTCATCTCATAGAGTTAAACCATTAGTTGGATTGAGCAGCTTGAAATCACTGTTTTTGTGGAATCTGAGGAAGGATATTTGGGAACGATCCTTAGAATACAGAGAAAGAAATATCCTAGGGAAAAATCCACAAGGAAGCTTTCTGTGAAACTGCTCTGTGTTGTTTTAATTCCGGTCACCCAGTTAAGTCTCTCATTTCATTGAGCAGTTTTCTAACCCTGTGTATGTTTAGCGTGTGATGGGATATTCAGGAGCACTTTCATGCTAACGGTAAATAAGGAAATATGTTCAGACCGAAACGGGAGAGAAGCTTTCTGAGGAACTGCTTTTGTTATGTGTGCATTCCAACCAGAGTGTTATACCTCTCTTCTCATACAGCGTCAGGGAAACCCTTTTGGAGAAACAGGTACCAAGTGATATTCGGGAGAATGTTGATGTCATTTGTAAAAAGGGAAATAGCCTGAGACAAAACCTCAAAAGATGCTTTCTAGGAAGCTATTCTGTGATATGTGTAATCATCTCACATACATAAAGCTTTCTTGGCATTAAGCAGCTGGGAAACTGTCATGGACGGATCCATGAAGAGACCTTCGGGATCACATCCAGCACTATGGCAAAAAGGAAATATCTTCATACAAAAACTTTAAAGAAGCTTTCTGTGAATCTGCTTCTTGCATTGTTTATTCATCTCACATAGATGAAGCTTTCTCTACATTACACAGCTTGAAAACTCCCTCGTGGATGGATCTGCAAATGGATATTTGGCATCACATTCTGGCCTATGGTGAAATAGCAAATAAACTCAGATAAAAACTGCAGAGGAGCTTTTTGAGAAACTCCTTGGTGATGTGTGCATTCCACTCTGGGAGTTATAACTTTCTTCTCATAAGGCACATTTTGAACACTGTTATTGTAAAACCAAAAGTGTGATATTCAGAGCATATTGAAGACTATGGCAAAAAGTTAAATGTCGTCCCATAAAAAACAGAAAGAAGCACTCGCAGAAACTGCTCTCTGACATGTTCATTCTTTGCACAGGGTTAAAGCTTACTCTACATTTCTCAGTTTGAAAGTCGGGCTTTGAGGGTTCTCTGAAGGGATAGTAAGTGGCACCCGGAGGCCTGTTTCAGATAAGGAAATGCCTTCCATCGAAAATTGGCAGAAGTCTTCTGAGCAACTGTTTTGTAATGCTTGCATTCATCTCATAGCAGTAAATCATTCTTTCAATTGAGGAGTTTTAAATCACTGCTTCTGTGGAATCTGAGAAAGGACATTTGGAAAAGCTCTTTAGAATATCCTGAAAAAGAAAAAAACCACAGAGAGAATCCAGAAGGAAACTTTCTACGAAACTGGTCTGTCACATGAATTCCACTCAGACGGTTAAGCTTCTCTTTTCTTTGACCTGTATCATAACACTGTTTTTGTTTAGTCTGCAAAGGGATAATCTGGAGGTCCTTGAGGAGGAAACGTCTTCAGATAGAAACTGGAGAGAAGATTCCTTAGGAGGTGCTTTGTGACGTGTGCATTCCACTCACAGAAATAAAACTTTCTTCTCCTAGCGGATTTCGGAAACTTTTTTCTAGAAAAAATTACAAAACAAACATTCGGGAGCAAATGGAAGGCTATGGTGAAAAAGGAAATATCCACAGAAAAAAAACTGTAGAGAAAATTTCTGTGAAAGTGCTTTGTGTTAGATATATTCATTCGTCTTGCATAGTTAAAACTTTAATTATATTATGCAGTTTGGAAACTGTGTCATGCAAAGATCCGCGAACAGAGGTTCGGGAGCATATTCAGGCCTACATTGAAAGAGGAGATACCTTCAGATAAAAACTGGATAGAAGCTTTCTGAGAAACTACCTTCAGATGTATGCATTCCACTCAGGGAGTTATACCTTTTTTCTCACAAAGCAGTATTTGAACACTGTTCTTAGAAAACCATAAAAGTGATACTTCAGAACGCATTGAGAACTATGGCGAATAGTGAAATATACTGAAATACAATCGAGGAAGAAGAGTTCCAAGAATCTGTTCTCCGATATGTGCATTCACGTCACAGAGTTAATGCTTAATCTATGTGGCCCAGTTTCGAAAATCTGTCTTTGAAGAATCTGTAGTTCTTGTAGTGAGCGAGAAAACATCTTTTGATGAAACCTGCAGGGAAACATTCTGAGCAACTGCTTTGCGATGTGTGTATTCGTCTCCTAGTGTTAAACCATTCTTTGGATTGAGTAGCTTGAAATCACTGTTTTTGAGGAATCTGAGGAAGAACATTTGGGAATGAGCCTTAGACTATGGGAAAGAAACATCCTCAGGTAAAATCCAGCAGGAAGATTTCTGTGAAACTGCTCTGTGTCTTCTTAATTCCTCTCACTCAGTTAAGACTCCCTTTTCAATGTGCAGTTTTCTAGCCCTGTGTATGTTTAGAATGTGATGGTATATTCGGGAGCACTTTGATGCTTACGGTAAAAAAGGAAATAAGATCAGACCAAAACTGGAGAGAAGCTTTCCGAGGAACTGCTTTGTGACGTGTGCATTCCAGTCACAGTGTTATAACTCTCTTCTCATACAGCGTCGGAAAACCCTTTTGGAGGAACAGCTACCAAGTGATATTCGGGAGCATGTTAATGCCGATGGTGAAAAGGGAAATAGCCTCAGACAAAAATTGGAAGGATGCTTTCTAGGAAACTACTCTGTGATATGTGTAATCATCTCACATAAATAAAGCTTTCATACACAGCTTGGGAACTCTCATGGACGGATCCACGAAAGGATGTTAGTGAGCACATTCAGGACTATGGTGAAAAAGGAAATATCTTCAGTTAAATACTGGAAAGAAGCTTTCTGTGAATCTGCTTTTTGCTATGTTTATTCATCTCTCATAGATGAAGCTTTCTTTACATTACACCGCTTGGAAACTCCCTCGTGGTTGGATCCGCTCTTTAGAATATCCTGAAAAAGAAATAACCTCAGAGAGAAACCAGAAGGAAGCTTGCTGTGAAACTTCTCAGTGTTACGAGAAGTCTGCACACATAGTTAAGCTTCTCTTTTCATTAAGATGTATCATAACACTGTTTTTGTTTAGTGTGCTAAGGGATATACTGCAGGGCTTTGAGGCTTATGGTGAGAAAGGAAACGTCTTCGGATAGTAACTGGAGAGAAGCTTTCGGATGAGTTGCTTTGTGACTTGTGCATTCCACTCACAGAAATATACCTTCTTTCTCCTAGAGGATTCCGGTATGCCTTTTGGAGAAAAAGTTACAAAACAGATATTCGGGAGCATAGGGAAGGATATGGTGAAAAAGGAAATATCATCAGACAAAGACTGGAAAGAAGATTTCTGTGAAACTTCTTTGTGTTAGATAAATTCATTTGTCTCGCATAGTTAAAACTCTATTCATAATACGCAGTTTAGAAACTCCGTCTTTCACAGATCCGCGAAGGGACGTTTGGGAGCACATTCAGGCCTACAGTGAAAGAGGAGATATCTTCAGATAAAAACTGGATAGAGGTTTTCTGAGAAACTACTTTGTGATATATGTATTCCACTCACGGAGTTACACTTCTTTTCTCACAAGGCAGTGTTTGAACACCATTCCTGTGAATCCGAAAAAGTGATATTTTGGAATGCATTAAGGACTATGGCGCATAGTGAAATATACTGAAATAAAACCGGGGAAGAAGCATTCCAACAATCTGCTCTCTGATATGTGCATTCACTTCACAGAGTTAATGCTTACTCTATGTTGCCCAGTTTTGAAACGCTGTCTTTGAAGTGTCTGTGAAGGGATATGTAGTGACACCTGGAGGCTTGTGGTGAGCGAGGAAACGTCTTCCGATGAAACCTGCAGAGAAACCTTCTCAGCAACTGCTTTGTGATGTGTCTATTTGTCTCCTAGATCTAAACCATTGTTTGGATTGAGCAGCTTGAAATCACTGTTTTTGTGGCATCTTAGGAAGCACATTTGGGAATGATCCTTAGACTATGTAGAAAGAAATATCTTCAGGAAAAATCCAATAGGAAGCTTTTTGTGAAACTGGTCTGTGTTGTCTTAATTCCTCTCGTTCAGTTCAGCCTCTCATTTCATTGAGTAGTTTTCTAACCCTGTGTATGTTTAGCATGTGATGGGATATTCGGCAGCACTTTGAGGCTAACGGTGAAAAAGGAAGTATGTTCATACCGAAACTGGAGAGAAGTTTCCAAGGAACTGTTTTGTAACGTGTGCATTCCACTCACAGTGTTATACCTCGCTTCTCTTACAGTGTCAGGAAACCCTTTCGGAGAAACAGGTACCAAGTGATATTCAAGAGCATGTTAATGCCATTGGTGAAAAGAGAAATAGGCTCAGACATAAACTGGAAACATGCTTTCTAAGAAACTGTTCTGTGATATGTTTAATCATCTCACATAGATAAAGCTTTCTTTGCATTATTCAGCTTGGAAACTCTCATGGTCGGATCCAAAAGAGACCTTTGGGAGCACATTCAGTAGTATGGTGAAAAAGGAAATATCCTCAGATAAAAACTTTAAAGATCCTTTCTGTTAATCTGCTTTTTGCGATGTTTATTCATCTCACATAGATGGAGCTTTCTTTACATTACACAGCTTGAAAACTCCCTCTTGGATTGATCCACGAATGGATATTTGGAATCATATTTCAGTCTATGGTGAAATAGAAAATATAGTCAGATAAAAAATAGAGAGAAGCTTTCTGCAAAACTGCTTGGTGATGTGTGCATTCCACTCAGGGAGTTATAACTTTCTTCTCATAAAGCACAGTTTGAACACTGTTCCTGTAAAACCAAAAGAGTGATATTCGGAGCACATTGAAGACTATGGCAAAAAGTGAAATGTCGTCCCATAAAACACAGAAAGAAACACTCGAATAAACTTTTCTCTGACATGTCCATTATTTTCAAAGGGATAAATCTTACTCTACATTTACCAGTTTGAAGGTTGGTCATTGAGGTTTCTGCGAAGGGTTAGTAACTGGCACTTGAAAGCCTGTTTGAGGCAAGGAAATGTCTTCCATCGAAAATTGGAGAGAAGCTTTCTGAGCAACTCTTTTGTGATGTTTGTATTCATCTCACAGCGTTAGGTTATTCTTTTGATTGAGCAGTTTGAAATCAATGTTTCTGTGGAATCTGAGAAAGGACATTTGGAAACGCTTTTCAGAATATCCTGAAAAAGAAATAACCTCAGAGAGAAACCAGAAGGAAGCTTTCTGTGAAACTGCTCTGTTTCAGGTGAATTCCGGTCACACAGTTTAGCTTCTCTTTTCATTTAGCTGTATCATAACACTGTTTTTGTTTAGTCTGCGAAGGGATATTCTGGAAGGCTTTGGGGCTTATGGTGAGAAAGGAAACGTCTTCAGATAGATACAGGAGAGAAGCTTTCTGAGGAGCTGCTTTGTGACGTGTGCATTCCACTCACAGAAATATACCTTTCTTCTCCTAGTGGATTCTGGAAAATTTTTTCTAGAAAAAGCTACAAAACAGACATTTGGGACTATACAGAAGGGTATGGTGAAAAAGGATATATCCTCAGACAGAAACTGGAAAGAAGATTTCTGTGAAACTTTTTTGTGTTAGATATATTCATTCATCTCGCATAGTTAAATCTTTAATTATATTATGCCATTTGGAAACTCTGTCATGCACATGTCCGTGAAGGGAAGTTCTGAAGCACATTGAGACCAATGGTGAAAGAGGAGATATCTTCAGATAAAAACTGGAGAGAAGCTTTCTGAAAAACAACTTTGTGATTTAGGCATTCCACTCACAGATTTATACCTCTTTTCTCACAAGGCAGTGTTTGGACAGTTTTTGTGAAATGTTAAAAGTGATATTTCGGAATGCATTGAGGACTATGGCGAGTAGTGAAATATACTGAAATAAAATCGAGCAAGAAGAGTTCTAAGAATGTGCTCTCTGATATGTGCATACCCTTCACAGAGTTAATGCTTCCTCTATGGTGCCCAGTTTCGAAACTCTGTCTTTGAGGAATCTGTGAGGGGATATTTAGAGACACCCGAAGGCTTGTGGTGAGTGAGAAAATGTCCTTCGATTAAACCTGCACAGAAACATTCTGAGCAACTGCTTTGCGATGTGAGTATTCGTCTCATAGAGACAAACGATTCTTTGGATTGAGCAGCTTGAAATCACTGTTTTTGTGAAATCTGAGGAAGGATATTTGGGAATGATCCTTAGAAAATGGAGAAAGAAATATCCTCAAGTAAAATACAGAAGGAAGCTTTCTGTGAAGCTGCTCTCTGTCATCTTAATTTCTCTCACTAAGATAAGCCTCTCTTTTCTTTGAGCAGTTTTCTAGCCCTGTGTATGTTTAGGATGTGATGGGATATTCCGGAGCACTTTGAGGCTAACGGTGAAAAAGGAAATATGTTCAGACTGAAATTGGAGAGAAGCATTCCGAGGAACTGCTTTGTGACGTATGCATTCCAGTCACTGTGTTATACCTCTCTTCTCATACAGCATCGGGGAAACCCTTTTGGAGAAACAGGTACCAAGTGATATTCGGAAATACATTGATTCCGATGAACAAAAGGGAAATAGCCTCAGACAAAACTAGGAAGAAGCTTTCTAGGAAACTACTCTGTGATATGTGTAATCATCTCACATAGATAAAGCTTTCTTTATATTACACAGCTTGAAAACTCTCATGGATGGATCCATGAAGGGACCTTTGGGAGCACATTCTGGACTATGGTGAAAAAAGAAATATCTTCAGATAAAAACCGGGAAGAAGCTTTCTGTGAATCTGCTTTTTGCTATGATTATTCATCTCACATAGATGAAGCTTTCTTTACATTACACAGCTTGGAAACTCGCTCGTGGATGGATCTGCAAAGGGATATTTGGGATCACATTCAGGTCTATGGGGAAAGAGGAAATATGGTCAGATAAAAACTGGAGAGAAGCTTTCTGAGAAACTGCTTGATGATGTGTGTATTCCACTTAGGGATTTATAAATTTATTCTCATAAGGCACAGTTTGAACACTGTTCCTGTAAAATCAAAAGAGTGATATTTGGAGCACATTGAAGACTACGGCAAAAGGTTAATTTTCTTCCAATAAAACACAGAAAGAAGTACTCGAAAGAAGTACTCTCTGACATGTCCATTCTTTTCACAGGGTTAAAGCTTACTCTACATTTCCCATTTTGAAAGTCGATCTTTCAGGTTTCTCTGAAGGGATAGTAAGTGGCTACCGGAGGCCTGTGGGGGGCAAGAAAATGTCTTTCACCAAAAATCGGTGAGAAACAGCTTTCTGCACAACTCTTTTGTGATGTTTGTATTCATCTCATAGAGTTAAATCTTTCTTTGGACTGAGCAGTTTGAAATCACTGTCTCAGTGGAATCAGAGAAAGGACATGTGGAAACGATCTTTGGAACATCTTGAAAAAGGAATATCCTCAGACAGAAACCAGAAGGAAGCTTTCTGTGTAAGTGTTCTGTCTCCCAAATTCCGCTGACAGTTAAGCTTCTCTTTCCATTGAGCTGTATCATAACACTGTTTCTTCTCCTAGAGGATTCAGCAATCCCTTTTGGAGAAAAAGCTACCAAGAGATATTTGGGAGTATAGCAAAGACTTTGGTGAAAAAGGAAATATCATCAGACAAAAACTGGAAAGATTTCTGTGAAACTGCTTTGTGTTACATATATTTATACGTCTCACATACTTAAAATTTTAATTATGTTGCACAGTTTGGAAACTCCATCATGCACAGATCTGCGAAGGGACATTCGGGAGCACATTCAGGCCTACAGGGAAAGAGGAGCTATGTTCAGATAAAAACTGGATAGAAGCTTTCTCAGAAACTGCTTTGTGATGTATGCATTCCACTAAGGGAGGTATACCTCTTTTCTCACATGGCAGCGATGGAACACTCTTCCTTTGAAACCGAAAATGTCATATTTCAGAACGCATTGATGACTATGGCGAATAGTGAAATATACTGAAATAAAATCGAAGAAGAAGTGTTCCAAGAAACTGCTCTCTGATATGTGCATTCATTGCACAGAGTTAATGTTTACTCTGTGTTGCCCAGTTGGAAAACCCTGTCTTTGTAGAATCTGTGAAGGGATACTTATTGATGCCCGGGGGCTTGTGGCTAGCAAGAAAGTGTCTTCCGATGAAACTAGCAGAGAAACATTCTGAGCAACTGCTTTGCAATGTGTGTATTCCTCTCCTAGAATTAAACCATTCTTTTGATTGAACAGCTTGAAATCACTGTTATTGTGGAATCTGAGGAAGACATTTGGGAATGATCCTTAGATTATGGAGAAAGAAATATCCTCAGGAAAAATCCAGAAGGAAGCTTTCTGTGAAATTGCTCTGTGTCGTCTTAATTCCTCTCACTCAGTTAAGCCTCCCTTTTCATTTTGCAGTTTTCTAGCCCTGTGTATGTTTAGCGTGTGATGGAATATTCGGGAGAAGTTTGATGCTTACAGTGAAAAAGGAAATATGATCAGACTGAAACTGGAGAGAAGCTTTCCGTGGACCTGCTTTGTGACATGTGCATTCCAGTCACAGTGTTATACCTCTCTTCTCATACAGCGTCGGGGAAACCCTTTTAGAGAAACAGGTACCAAGTGATATTCGGGAGCATGCTGATGCCAATGATGAAAATGGAAAAAAGCCTCAGACAAAAACTGGGAGGAAACTTTCCAGGAAACTACTCAGTGATATGTGTAATCATCTCAGATAGATAAAGCCTTCTTTATACTATGCAGCTTGAAAACTGTCATGGACAGATCCACGAAGGGACCTTCGGGAGCATATTCAGGACTGTGGTGAGGAAGGAAATATCTTCAGATAAAAGGTGGAAAGAAGCTTTCTGTGAATCTGATTTTTGCTATGTTTATTCATGTCACAGAGATGAAGCTTTCTTTACATTACATAGCTTGGAAACTCCCTCGTGGATAGATCCGCGAAGGGATATTTGGTATCACATTTGGGCCTATGGTGAAATAGGAAATATAGTCAGATAAAATCTGGAGAGAAGCTTTTGAGAAACTGCTTGGTGTCATGTGCATTCCACTCAGTGAGTTATTACTTTCTTCTCATAAGGCACAGTTTGAACACTTCCTGTAAAACCAAAAGACTGATATTCAGAGTACATTGAAGACTATGGCCAAAAGTGACATGTCGTCCAATGAAAAACAGAAGGAAGCACTCGAAGAAACTGCTCTCTGACATGTCCATTCTTTCACAGGGTTAAAGCTTTCTCTAACTTTCCCAGTTTGAAAGTCAGTCTTTGAGGGTTCAGCGAAGGGATTGCCAGTGGTAATCGGAAGATTGAGTGAGGCAAGGAAATACCTTCCATCGAAAATTGGAGAGAAGCTTTCTGGGCAACTCTTTTATGATGTTTGCATTCATCTGAGAGAGTTAAGTCATTCTTTGGATTGAGCAGTTTGAAATACCTACTTCTATGGAATCTGAGAAAGAACATTTGAAAACCTTCTTTGGAATGCCCTGAAAAAGAAATAATCTAAAGAGGATCCAGCAGGAGGCTTTCTGTGAAACTACTCTGTGTCACGTAAATTCTGCTCACACAGTTAACCTTCTCTTTTCATTGATCAGTATCATAACACTGTTTTTGTTTAATCTGCAATAGGATATTCTGGAGTGTTTCGAGCCTTATGGTGAGAAAGCAAACAACTTTAGACAGAAACTGGCGAGCAAATTTCTGTTGACCTGCCTTGTGACATGTGCATTCCACTCACAGAAATATACCCTTCTTATTATAGAGGATTCCGGAATTCCTTTTTGCAGAAAAAGCTATCAAGAGACATTCAAGAGTATAGGGACGGATACGGTGAAAAAGGAAACATCCTCAGACAAAAATTGCAAAGAAGATTTCTGTGAAACTACTTTGTGTTAGATATACTTATTAATCTTGCCTAATTAAAACTTTTCTTATATTACGCAATTTGTAACCTCCGTCATGAACGGATCCACGAAGGTATATTCGGGAGCACATTCAGGCCTATGGTGAAAATGGAGGTAACTTCAGATAAAAACTGGATAAAAGCTTTCTGAGAAGCTCCTTTTGGTATATGCATTCCACTCAGGGATTTATGGTTCTTTTCTCACAAGGATGTGTTTGAAAGCTGTTCCTGTGAAACAGAAAAAGTGGTATTTCAGAACGCGTTGAGGACTATGGCTAGTAGTGATATATACTGAAATAAAATCGTGGAAGAATCTTTCCAAGAATCTGCTTTCTGATAACTGCATTCCCTTCACAGAGTTAATGCTTACTCTATGTTGCCCAGTTTTGAAACTCTGTCTTTGAAGAATCTGTGAAAGGATGTTATGTGACACCCAGAGGTTTGTGTTGAGCGAGGAAACGTCCTCCGATGAAACCTGCAGAGAAACGTTCTGAGCAACTGCTTTGCAATGTGTGTATTCGTCTCCTAGAGTGTAACCATTCTTTGAATTGAGCAGCTTGAAATCACTGTTTTTTGTGGCATCTGAGGAAGGACATTAGGGAACGATAATTAGAATACGAAGAAAAAAATATCCTTTCGTATAATCCAGAAGGAAGCTTTCAGTGAAACCCCTCTGTGTCATCTTAATTCCTGTCACTCAGTTAATCCTCCCTTTTCATTGAGCAGTTTTCTAACCATGTGTATGTTTAGCATGTGATGGATATTCGGGAGCACTTTGAGGCTTATGGTGAAAAAGGAAATATGATCAGACCGAAACTGGAGAGAAGCTTTCTGAGAAATTGCTTTATGACGTGTGCATTTCAGTCACAGTGTTATACCTCTCTTCTCATACAGTGTCGGGGAAACCCTTTTGGAGAAACAGGTACCAAGTGATATTTGGGAGCATGTTGATGCCGATGCTGAAAAGGGACTATGGTGAAAAAGGAAATATCTTCAGATAAAAACTGGAAAGAAACTTTCTGTGAATCTCATTTTGTTATGTTTATTCATCTCACATAGATGAAGGTTTCTTTACATTACACTGCTTGGAAACTCCCTCGTGGATGAAACTGCGAAGGGATATTTGGGATCACATTCGGTCCAATAGTGAAAGAGGAAATATAGTCAGATAAAAACTGGAGAGAAACTTTCTGAGAAACTGCTTGGTGATGTGCCCATTCCACTCAGGGAATTATAACTTTCTTCCCATAAGGCACAGTTAGAACACGGTTCCTGTAACACCAAAAGAGTGATATTCGGAGCACAATGAAGACAATGACAAAAAGTGAAATGTCGTCCAGTAAAAGACAGAAAGAAGCACTCGAAAAAACTGCTCTCTCACATGTCCATTCTTTCACAGTGTTAAAGCTTACTCTACATTTCCTAGGTTGAAATTTGGTCTTTGAGGTTTCTGCGAAGGGATAGAAATTGGTGACCAGAGGCCTGTGTGAGGGAAGGAAATGTCTTCCATCGAAAATCGCAGAGAATCTTTCTACGCAACTATTTTGTGATGATTGTATTCTTCTCAGAGAGTTAAATGATTCTTTGGATTGAACAGTTTGAAATCAATACTTCTGTAGAATCTGAGATAGGTCATTTGGAAATGCTCTGTAGAATATCCTGAAAACAGAAATAACCTCGGAGAGAAATAAGAAGAAAGCTTTCTGTGAAACTGCTCTGTGTCACGTGAATTCCGCTCGCACAGTTAAGCTTCTCTTTTCATTGAGCTGTATCATAACATTGTTTGTGTTTAGTCTGCAAAGGAATATTCTGGAGGTCTTTGAGGCTTAAGATGAGAAAGGAAACGCCTTAAGATAGAAACTGGAGAGAAGCTTTCTGAGGGGTTGCTTTGTGACATGTGCATTCCACTCACAGAAATATACCTTTCTTCTCCTAGAGGATTCTGGAATCCCTTTTGGAGAAAAAGCTACCAAGAGATATTCGGGAATATAGTGATGACTATGGTGAAAAGGAATTTTCCTGAGACAAAAACTGGAAAGTATATTTCTGTGAAACTGCTATGTGTTAGATATATTTATTCGTCTTGCAAAGTTAAAATGTTAATTAAATTACGCAGTTTGGAATCTCCCTCACAAATAGAACCGCGAAGGGACGTTTGGGAGCACATTCCGGCCTACAGTGAAAGAGGAGATATCTTCAGATAAAACCTGGATAGAGGCTTTCTGAGAAACTACTTTGTGATATATGCATTCCACTCAGGGAGTTACAATTCTTTTCTCACAAGGCAGTGTTTTAACACTGTTCCTGGAAAACCATAAAAGCGGTATTTTGGAACCCATTGAGGACTATGCGAATAATGAAATATACTGAAATAAAATCGAGGAAGAAGCGTTCCAAGAATATGCTCTCTGATATGTGCGTTCACTTCACAGAGTTAATGCTTAATCTATGTGGCCCAGTTTCGAAACTCTGTCATTGATGAATCTGTGAAGGGATAGTTAGTGATGATCGGAGGCTTATGGTGAGCGAGGAAACGTCTTCCGATGAAACCTGCTGAGAAATGTTCTGAGCAACTGATTTGTGATGTGTGCATTCGTCTCATAGAGTTAAACCATTCTTTGGATTGAGCAGCATTAAATCACTGTTTTTGTGGAATCTGAGGAAGGACATTTGGGAACGATCTTTAGAATATGGAGAAGGAAATATACTCAGGAAAAATCCAGAAGGAAGCTTTCTGTTAAACTGCACTGTGCCGTCCTAATTCCTCTCACTCAGATAGGCCTCTCTTCATTGAGCAGTTTTCTAGCCCTGTGTATGTCTAGCTTTGATGGCATATTCAGGAACACTTTGAGCCTACGGTGAAAAAGGAAATATGTTCAGACCGAAACTGGAGAGAAGCTTTCAGAGGAACTGCTTTGTGACGTGTGCATTCCAGTCACAGTGTTATACCTCTTTTCTCATACAGCGTCGGGGAAACCCTTTCCGAGAAACAGGTACCAAGTGATATTTGGGAGCATGTTTATGCCGATGCTGAAAACGGAAATAGACTCAGAGAATAACTGGAAAGAAGATTTCTAGGAAACTACTCTGTGATATTTGTAATCATCTCACATAGATAAAGCTTTCTTTACATTACACAGCTTGGAAACTGTCATGGACGGATCCACGAAGGGACCTTCAGGAGCACATTCATGACTTTGGAGAACAAGAAAATATCTTCAGATAAAAACTCGAAAGAAGCTTTCTGGTCAGGCGTGGTGGCTCAAGCCTGTAATCCCAGCATTTTACGAGTCCGAGATGGGCGGATCATGAGGTCAGGAGATCGAGTCCATCTTGGCTAACACACAGTGACACCCCGTCTCTACTAAAAAATACACAAAACTAGCCGGGCGAGGTGGCGGGCGCCTGTAGTCCCAGTCCCAGCTACTCGGGAGGCTGAGGCAGGAGAATGGTGTGAACCCGGGAGGCCGAACTTGCAGTGAGCTGAGATCCGGCCAGAGTACTCCAGCCCAGGCGACAGAGCGAGATTCCGCCTCAACAAAAAAAAAATAAATAAATAAATAAGAAGAAAGAAAAAAAAGAAAGCTTTCTGTGAATCTCATTTTGCTATGTTTATTCATCTCACATAGATGAAGCTTTCTTTACATTACTCAGCATGGAAATTCCCTCGTGGATGTTTGGGATCACATTTGGGCCTATGCTGAAATACGATATAAAGTCAGACAAAAACGGGGGAGAAGCTTTCTGAGAAACTCCTTGGTGATGTGTGCATTCCACTCAGGAAGTTATAACTTTCTTCTTATAAGGCACAGTTTGAACACTGTTCCTGTAAAACCAAAAGAGTGATATTCAGAGCACATTGAAGACTATGGCAAAAAGTGAAAAGTCGACCAATAAAAAACAGAAAGAAGCAATCAAAGAAACTGCTCTCTGACATGTCCATTCTTTTCACAGGGTTAAAGCTTCCTCTACATTTGCCAGTTTGAAAGTCGGTCTTTGAGGGTTCTGTGAAAGGATAAT
Source organism: Piliocolobus tephrosceles (assembly GCF_002776525.5). Classification (NCBI taxonomy): domain Eukaryota; kingdom Metazoa; phylum Chordata; class Mammalia; order Primates; family Cercopithecidae; genus Piliocolobus; species Piliocolobus tephrosceles. The sequence continues at coordinate 70,712,257 of NC_045437.1, forward strand.
ATGTGGTGACCGGAGGACTGTGTGAGGCAAGGAAATGTCTTCCATCGAAAATTCAGGGAAGCGTTCTGTGCAACTCTTTTTTGATGTTTGTATTCATCTCATAGAGTTAAATCATTCTTTGGATTGAGCATTTTGAAATTACTGTTTCTGTATAATCTGAGAAAGGACCTTTGGAAATGCTCTTTAGAATATCTTGAAAAAGGAATAACCTCAGAGAGAAACCAGAAGGAAGCTTTCTGTGAAACTGCTCCATGTCACGTGAATTTACAGACAATTAATCTTCTCTTTTCATTGAGCTGTATCATAACACTGTTTTTGTTTAGTCTGTGAAGAGATATTCTGGAGGGCTTTGAGGCTTATGGTGAGAAAGGAAACGTCTTTAGATAGAAACTGGAGAGAAGCTTTCTCAGGAGCTGCTTTATGACATGTGCATTCCACTCACATAAATATGCTTTCTTCTTCTAGAGGATTCTGGAATTCCTTTTGGAGAGAAAGCTACCAAGACATATTTGGGAGTATGGCCCTGACTATGGTGAAAAAGGAAATATCCTCATGCAAAAATTGGAAAGAAGATTTCTGTGAAACTGCTTTGTGTTAGATGTATTTATTCATCTCACATAGTTAAAACTTTAATTATATTACACAGTTTGGAAACTCCGTCATGCACAGGTAAGTGAAAGGACATTCGGGAGCACATTGAGGCCTACGGTGAAACAGGAGATATCTTCAGATAACAACTGGAAAGAAGCTTTCTGTGAATCTGCTTTTTTCTATGTTTATTCATCTCACATAGATGAAGCTTTCTTTACATTACACAACTTGGAAACTCCCTTGTGGATGGATCCACCAAGGGATATCTGATATCACCCACGGTGCTATGATGAAATAGGAAATATAGTCAGCTAAAACGTGGAAATAAGCTTTCTGAGAAACTGCTTGGTGATGTGTGCATTCCAATAAGGGAGTTATAATTTTCTTCTCATAAGGCACAGTTTGAGCACTGTTCCTGTAAACCAAAAGAGTGATATTCGAAGCACTTTGAAGACTATGGCAAAAGGTGAATTGTCGTCCAATGAAAAACAGAAATAAGCACTCAAAGAAACTGCTCTCTGACATGTCCATTCTTTTCACAGGGTTAAAGCTTTGTCTACTTTTCCCAGTTTTAAAGTCGTTTTTTGAGGGTTCTGCAAAAGGATAGTAAGTGGGAACCAGAGGCCTGTGTGAGGGAAGGATATGTCTTCCATTGAACATCGGAGAGAAGATTTCTGCGTAACTCTTTTGTGATGTTTGTATTCATCTCATAGAGTTAAATCATTCTTTGGATTGAGCAGTTTGAAATCACTGTTTATATGGAATCTGAGAAAGGACATTGGAAATCACTCTTTAGAATATCATGAAAAAGAAATAAACTCAGAGAGAAACCAGAAGGAAGCTTTCAGTGAAACTGCTCTGTGTCACGTGAATTCTGCTCACACAGTTAAGCTTCTCTTTTCATTGAGCTACATCATAACATTGTTTTTGTTTAGTCTGTGAAGGGATATACTGGAGGCCTTTGAGGCTTCTGGTGAGAAAAGAAATTTCTTCAGATAGAAACTTGAGAGAAGCTTTATAAGGTGCTGCTTTGTGACGTCTGCATTGCACTCACAGAAATATACCTTCCTTCTAGAAGATTGGGGAATCTCTTTTGGAGAAAAACCTACAAAACAGATATTCGGGAGTATAGGAAAGGCTATGGTGAAAAAGGAAATTTCCTCACACAAAAATTGGAAAGAAGATTTCTGTGAAACTGCTTTGTGTTAGATATATTTACTTGTCGCTCATAGTTAAAACTCTAATTCTATTATGCAGTTTGGAAACTCCGTCATGCACAGATCTGCGAAGGGATAACCAGAAAGAAACTTTCTGTGAAAATGCTGTGTGTCACTTGACTTCCACTCACACAGTTAAGCTTCTCTTTTCATTGAGCTGTATCATAACACTGTTTCTGTTCATTCTGCGAAGGGATAATCTGGAGGGATTTGAGACTTACTGTGAGAAAGGAAACGTCTTCAGATAGAAACTGGAGAGAAGCTTTCTGAGGAGTTGCTTTGTGACATGTGCATTCGACTCACAGAAATATACCTTTCTTCTCCTAGAAGATTCCGGAATCCCTTTTGGAGAAAAAGCTACAAAACAGAAATTCGGGAGTATAGGGAAGGCTCTGGTGAAAAATTAAATATCATCAGACAAAAATTGCAAAGAAAATTCCTGTGAAACTGCTTTGTGTTAGATATATTTATTCATCTCTCATAGTTAAAACTTTAATTATTATAAGCAGTTTGGAAACTCCATCATACACAGAACCATGAAGGGACATTCGGGAGCACATTCAGGCCTACGTTGAAAGAGGAGATATCATCAGATAACAATTGGATAGAAGCTTTATGAGAAACTACTTTTTGCTGTTTGTATTCCACTCAGGGAGATATACTTCTTTTCTCACAAGGCAGTGTTTGAACACTGTTCCTGTGAAATAAAAAAAGTGATATTTTGGATCACATTGAGGACTATGGCGAATAGTGAAATATACTGAAATAAAATCCAGGAAGAAGCTTTCCAGGAATCTGTTCTCTGATATCTGCATTCAATTCACAGAGTTAATGCTTACCCTATGTTGCCCAGTTTCGAAACTCTGTCTTTGAAGAATCTGTGAAGGGATATTTAGTGACACCTGGAGGCTTGTGGTGAGCCAGAAAACGTATTCTGATGCAACCGTTCTGAGCAACAGCTCTGCGATGTGTGTATTCGTCCTGAGAAACGTTCTGAGCAACAGCTCTGCGATGTGTGTATTCGTCCCCTAGAGCTAAACCATTCTTTGGATTGAACAGCTTGAAATCACTCTTTTTGTGGAATCTGAGGAGGGACATTTCAGAAGAATCCTTAGAATATGGAGAAAGTAATATCCTCAGGTAAAATCCAGAAGGAAGCTTTCTGTGAAACTGTTCTATGTCCTCTTAATTCCTCTCACTCAGATAAGCCTCTCCTTGCATTGAGCCGTTTTTTAGCTCTGTTTATGTTTAGAGTGTGATGGGATATTCGAGATCACTTTGAGGCTTACGGTGAAAGTGCAAACATGCTCAGACCAAAACTGGAGAGAGACTTTCTGAGGAACTGTTTTGTGACGTGTGCATTCCCGTCACAGTGTTATACCTCTCTTCTCATACAGCGTCAGGGAAACCCTTTTGGAGAAAGAGGTTTCCAGGTGATATTTGGGAGCATGTTGTTGCTGATAGAGAAATGGGAAATAGCCTCAGAGAAAAACTGGAAAGAAGCTTTCTAGGAAACTACTCAGTGGTATGTGTAATCTTCTCACATATATAAAGCTTTCTTTACATTATGCAGCCTGGATAGATCCACGAATGGACCTTTGGGAGCACAATCTAGACTATGGTGAAAAAGGAAATATCTTCAGATAAAAACTGGAAAGAAGCTTTCTGTGAATCTGCTTTTTGCTAGGTTTATTCATCTCACATAGATGAAGCTTTCTTTACATTACACAGCTTGGAAACTCCCTCCGGGATGGATCAGCATAGGGATATTTGGGATCACATTCGGGCCTATGGTCAAATAGAAAATATAGTCAGATAAAAACTGCAGAGAAGCTTTATGAGAAACTGCTTGGTAATGTGTGCATTCCACTCAGGTAGTGTTAATTTTCTTCTCATAAGGCACAGTTTGAACACTGTTCCTATAAAACCAAAAGAGTGATATTTGGAGCACATTGAGGAATATGGCAAAAAATGAAACGTCGTCCAATAAAAAACAGAAAGAAGCACTCAAAAGCTGCTCTCTGACATGTCCATTCTATTCACAGGATTTAAGCTTCATCTACATTTCCCAGTTTGAAAGTCGGTCTTTGAGGGTTCTGCGAAGGGATAGTAAGTGGCAAGCAGAGGCCAGTGTCAAGCAAGGAAATGTCTTCCAACGAAAATTGGAGAGAAGATTTCTGCGCAACTCTTTTGTGATGTCTGTATTCATCTCATAGAGTTAAATCATTCTTTGGATTGAGCAGTTTCAAATGACTCTTTCCATGGAATCTGAGAAAGGACATTTGGAAACACTCTTTAGAATATCCTGAAAAAGAAATAACCTGGGAAAGAAACTAGAATGAAGCTTGCTGTGAAACTACTATGTGTCACGTGAATTCCGCTCACAACGTTAAGCTTCTCTTTTCATTGAGCTTTACCATAGCACTGTTTTTGTTTTGTCTGTGAAGGGATATTCAGGAGTGCTTTGAGGCTTACGGTGATAATGGAAACGTCTTTAGATAGAAACTGGAGAGAAGCTTTCTGAGGAGCTCCTTTGAGACGTGTGCTTTCCACTCACAGAGATACACCTTTATTCTCCTAGAGGATTCCGGAATCCCTTTTGGAAAAAAGCTACAAAAGACATTCGGGAGAACAGGGACGCTCATGGGGAAAAGGGAAATATCCTTAGAGAACAACTGGGACGAAGATTTCTGTGAATCTGCTTTATTCATCTCCCATAGTGAAATCTTTTCTTATATTACGCAGTTTGGAAACTCCATCTTGCATGCATCCTTGAAGGGACATTGGAAACACATTCAGGCCTATGGTGAAAGAGGAGCTATCTTCAGATAAAACTGGATAGACGCTTTCACACAAGGCAGCGTTTGAAAACTGTTCCTGTGAAACCGAACAAGTGATATTTCTGACCCCATTGAGGACTATGGCAAATAGTGAAATATACTGAAATAAAATGGAGGAAGAAGCGTTCCAAGAATCTGCTCTCTGATATGTGCATTCATTGCACAGAATTAATGTTTACACTATGTTGCCCATTTTCAAAATTATGTCTTTGAAGAATCTGTGAGGGATAGTTATTGATGTCAGGAGGCTTCTGGTTAGCAAGAAAGTGTCTTCCGATGCAACAAGCAGAGAATGGTTCTGAGCAACTGCTTTGCGATGTGTATTCGTCTCGTAGAGTTAAACCATTCTTTGGATTGAGCAGCTTGAAATCACTGTTTTTGTGGAATCTGAAGAGGGACATTTAAAACGATCCTTAGAATATGGAGAAAGAAATATCCTCAGGAAAAATCCAGTAGGAATCTTTCTGTGAAACTGCTCTGTGTCGTCTTATTTCCTCTCATTCAGTTAGGCCTCCCTTTTCATTAAGCAGTTTTCTAGCCCTGTGCATGTTTAGCATGTGATGGTATATTCGGGAGCACTATGGGGCTTACAGTGAAAAAGGAAATATGATCAGACCGAAACTGGACAGAAGCTTTCCAAGGAAATGCTTTGGGATGTATGCAATCCACTCACAATGTTATACCTCCCTTCTCATACAGCATCAGGGGAAACTTTTTGGAGAAACAGGTACCGAGTGATATTCGGGAGCATGTTGATGCTGATGGTGAAAAACCAAATAGACTCAGACAAAACCTGGAAAGATTTTAGGAAACTACTCTGTGATATGTGCCATCATCTCACATAGATAAAGCTTTCTTTACATTACGCAGATTGGACACTGTCATGGACGGATCCACGAAGGGGCCTTCGGGAGCACATTCTGGACTATGGTAAAAAAGGAAATATCTTGAGATAAAAACTGGAAGGAAGCTTTCTGTGAATCTGCTTTATGCTATGTTTATTCATCTCACATAGATGAAGTTTTCTTTATTTTACGCATCTTGGAAACACCCTCGTGGATGGATTTGCGAAGGGATATTTGGGATCACATTGAGGCCCATGGTTAAATAGCAAATATAGTCAGATAAAAACTGGAGAGAAGGTTTCTGAGAAACTGCTTTGTGACGTGTGCATTCCATTCACAGTGATATAATTGTCACCTCATAGAGCGTCGGGGAAATCGTTTTGGGGCAACATGTACCAAGTGATATTTGAGAGCATATATCATCTGAATATCCCTTTGCAGAGTAAACAAAAACAGTGTTATGATCCTGTTCTCTGAAAAGAGAAGCAGAAATCTGCTCAATGAAAACACAGGCTTAAGTGAGCGATAGGAATTCAGATGACACAGAGCAGTTTCACAGAAAGCTTCTGTTTGGACGAACAGAGGCAAGATGGCGCAATTCAAGGTTCTTCATCATCAACTGCTCCCATGTGCGTGAAAATGTAGCTTGAGCCTGGGAAGGTGCAGACCGATCAGGCATGCGCCAGATGATGTCAATCCGAGGAGACCAAGATTTACCTGGTGGTAACTGTGGAGTCCCGCCTGCTCCTCGAGACATCCATGCCCCACCTATTGCCCTTCCACTAGTAGAAAAGCTGTTCCCAGCAGACGCACGGCGCGGGCTTCCTCATCCCCCATCCTTGTTGGGACTGCATGAGGAACTCCGCCCAAGAGCTCTACCGGGTGATGCTCTAAGCTTCCTTTGCCGGAGACCGACAGACCTCACCTTGCACACCTTCCTCCCTGAAGCTAGATGACCAAAGAATAAATTTGCAGTTTTTGTTTTAGCCTAGCCTACTCGCTGGTTCTTTTGTGCTCTCTTTGGTAGTCTTAAGAAAACAAATCAGCTTCCTTCTGGATTTTACCTGAGGATATTACATTCTCCATATTCTAAGGATCGTTCTGAAATGTCCTTCCTCAGATTTCACAAAAACAGTGACTTCAAGCTGCTCATCCAAAGAATGGTTTAACTCTATGAGACGAATACACACATCACAAAGCAGTTGTTCAGAACGTTTCTCTGCCGGTTTCATCGGAACACGTTCCTGGCTCACCACAAGCCTCTGGGCGTCACTAAATATCCCTTCACAGATTCTTCAAAAATAGAGTTTCAAAACTTGGCAACATAGAGTAAGCATTAACTCTGTTAATTGAATGCACATATCACAGAGCAGATTCTTGGAATGCTTCTTCCTCGATTTTATTTCACTATATTTCACTATTCGCCATAGTCCCCAATGCATTCCAAAATATCACTTTTTCGGTTTCAGAGGAACAGTGTTCAAACACAGCCTTTTGATAAAAGAGGTATAAGTCCCTGAGTGGAACGCATACACCAAAAGGAGCTTCTCAGAAAGCTTCTATCCAGTTTTTATCTGAATATATCTCCTTTTTCACCGTAGGCCTGAATGTGCTCCCGAATGTCCCTCCATGGATCCATTCATGACAGAGTTTCCAAACTGTGTAATATAAGAAAAGTTTTAACTGCAAGATGAATAAGTATATGTAACACAAAGCAGTTTCACAGAAATATTCTTTCCAGTTATTGTCTGAGGATATTTCCTTTTTCACCATATCCCTCCCTATACTCCCAAATATCTCTTGGTAGCTTTTTCTACAAAAGGAATTCTGGAATCCTCTATGATAAGAAGGGTAAATTTCTGTGAGGGGAATGCACATGTCACAAGGCAGCTCCACAGAAAGCTGCTCTCCAGTTTCTGTCTGAAGATGTTTCCTTCCTAAACATAAGCCTCGAAATGCTCCAGAAAACCCCTTCTCAGACTAAACAAAAACAGTGTTATGATACTGATCAATGAAAAGAGAAGCTAAACTGTGTGAGCAGGATTCACGTGACACAGAGTAGTTTAACAGAAAAATTCCTTCTGAATTCTCATTGAGAATATTTCTTTTTCAGGGTATTCTAAAGAAGGGTTCCAAATGTTCATTCCCAGATTCCACAGAAGCAGTGATTTAAAACTGCTCAATTCAAGGAATGATTTAACTCTCTGAGATTAATGCAAACATCACAAAGGTGTTGCCCAGAAAGCTTCTCTCCAATTTTCGATGGAAGATATTTCTTTCCTCACTCAGTCCTCTGGTTACCAATGACAATCCCTTTGCAGAACCCTCAAAGAATGACTTTCAAACTGGGAAATGTAGAGTAAGCTTTAACCCAGTGAAAAGAATGGACATATCAGAGAGCAGTTTCTTCCATTGCTTGTTTCTGTTTTTTATTGGATGACATTTCACTTGCCATAGTCTTCAATATGCTCCGAATATCAGTCTTTATGTTTTACAAGAACTGTGATCAAACTGTGCCTTATAAGAAGAGAGTTATACATGCCTGTCTGGAATGCACACGACACCAAGTAGTTTCTCAGAAAGCTTCTCTCTAGTTTTTATCTGACTATATTTGCTATATCACTGTAGGCCCGAATGTGATCCCAAATATCCCTTTGCGGATCCATCCACGAGGGATTTTCCAAGCTGCGTAATGTAAATAAAGCTTCATCTCTGTGAGATGAATAAACATAGCAAAAAGCAGATTCACAGAAGGCTTCTTTCCACTTTTTATCTGAAGATATTTCCGTCTTCACCATAGTCCTGAATGTGCTCAGGAAGGTCCCTTAGTGCATCCGTCCATGACAGTTTCCAAGCTGTGTAATATAAAGGAAGCTTTATCTCTGTGAGATGATTACAGACATCATATAGTAGTTTCCTAGAAACCTTCTTTCCAGTTTTTCTCTGAGGCTATTTCGCTTTTCACCATCGGCATCAACATGCTTCTGATAATCACTTGGCACCTGTTTCTCCAAAAGGGTTTCCCCGACTCTGTATGAGAAGAGAGGTATAGCACTGTGACTGGAATGCGCATGTCACAAAGCAGTTCCTAGAAAGTATCCCTCCAGTCTCGGTCTGATCATATTTCCTTTTTCACCATAAGCCTCAAAGTGCTCCTGAATATCCCATCACACGCTAAACATACACAGGGCTAGAAAACTGCTCAGTGAAAAGGGAGGCTTATCTGAACGAGAGGAATTAAGATGACACAGAACATTGTCACAGATAGCTTCCAACTGGATTTTTCCTGAGGATATTTCTTTCTCCATAATCTAAGGATCGTTCCCAAATGTCCTTCCTCAGATTCCACAAAAACAGTGATTTCAAGCTGCTCAGTCAATAGAATGGTTTTACTCTATGAGACGAATACACATCGCAAAGCAGTTCCTGAGAACCCTTCTCTGCTAGTTGTGTCGGAGGACGCTTTCTTGCTAGCCAGAAGCTTCCGGGCATCAATAACTATCCCTTCAGAGATATTTCAAAGACAGAGTTTTGAAACTGGGCAACGTAGAGTACACATTAACTCTGTGCAATGAATGCACATATCAGAGAGCAGATTCTTAAAACGTTTCTTCCTCGATTTTATTTGAGTATATTTCACTATTCGCCATAGTCCTCAATGCGCTCCGAAATATCACTTTTTCGGTTTCACAGGGACAGTGTTCAAACGCCGCCTTGTGTTAAAAGAGGTATAACTCCCTGAGTGGAATGCATATTTCACAAAGTAGTTTTTCAGAAATCGTCTACCCAGTTTTATCTGAAGATATCTCCCCTTTCAACTTTGGCCTGAATGTGCTCCCTAATGTCCGTTTGAGGATCCATGTTTGACGGCATTTCCAAACTGCGTAATATAAGAAAAGTTTGAACTATGCTATATTATTAAATATATCTAACACAAAGCAGTTTCTCAGAAATCTTCGTGCCAGTTTTTCTCTAAGTATATTTCCTTTTTAACCATAACTGTCCCTGTACTTCTGAATGACTTTTGTAGCTTTTTCTCCAGAAGGGATTCCGGAATCCTCTAGGAGAAGAAAAATGTATGTCTGTGAGTGGAAACTCACGTCACCAAGCAGCTCCTCAGATATCTTCTCTTCAGTCTCTATCTAAAGATGTTTCCTTTCTCACCATAAGCCTCAAAGAACTCCTGAATATCCCTTCACAGACAAAACAAAAACAGTGCTATGATACTGCTCAATGAAAAGAGAAGCTTAAATGAGTGAGCGGAATTCACGTGACACAGAGTAGTTTCATGGAAAGCTTCCTTCTGGTTTCATTCTGAGGTTATTTCTTTTTCAGGATATTCTAAAAACCGTTTCCAAATGTCATTTCTCAGATTCCATGGAAACAGTGATTTCATACTGCTCAATACAAAGAATAATTTAACTCTATGAGATGAAAACAAACATCACAAAAGAGTTGTGAAGAAATATTCTCTCCAATTTTCATTGCAGGACATTTCCTTGCTCAAAAAGACCTGCGGTTGCCAAGTAATATCGCTTCGCAGAACCCTCAAGGATCACCTTTCAAACTGGGAAATGTAGAGTAAGCTTTAACCCAATGAAAAGAGTGGACATGTCAGAGAGCAGTTTCTTCGAGTGCTTCTTTCTGTGTTATATTGGACGAAATTTCACTTTTTTCCATAGTCTTCAATGTGCTCTGAATATCACTCTTTTTGATTTACAGGAACAGTGTTTAGATTGTGCCTTATGAGAAGGAAGTTACATCTCCGTGAGTGGAATGCACACATCACCAAGCAATTTCTCAGAAAGCTTCTCTCTCCAATTTTTATCTGACTATATTTGCTACTTCACCATAGGCCTCAATAGTGGAGTTTCCAAGCTGCGTAATGTAAGGAAAACTTCATCTATGTCCGATGAATAAACATAGCGGAAAGCAGATTCACAGAAAGCTTATTTCCAGATTTTAACTGAAGATATTTCCTTTTTCACCATAGTCCTGAATGTGCTCCCGAAGGTCCCTTCATGGATCCGTCCATGACAGTATTTAAGCTGCGTAATGTAAAGAAAGCTTTATCTATATGAGATGATTACAGATATCACAGAGTAGTTTCCTAGAAAGCTTCCTTCCAGTTTTTGTCTCAGGCTATTTCCCTTTTCACCATCGGCATCAACATGCTCCCATCACATGCTAAACATATTCAGGGCTAGAAAACTGCTCAATGAAAAGGGTGCCTTAACTGAGCAAGAGGAATTAATATGACACAGAGGAGTTTCACAGAAAGTTTCCTACTGGATTTTACCTGAGGATATTTCTTTCTCCATAATCTAAGGATCGTTCCCAAATGTCCTTCTTTACATTCCACAAAAACAGTGATTTTAAGCTGTTCAATCAAAAGAATGGTATAACTCTATGAGTCGAATACACACATCGCAAAGCAGTTGCTCAGAATGTTTCTCTGCTACTTTCATCGTAAGATGCTTTTTTGCTAACCACAAGCCTCCGGGCGGCAATAAGTATCCCTTCCCATGTTCTTGAAAGACAGAGCTTTGAAACTGGGCAACACAGAGTAAACATTAACTCTGTGCAATGAATGCACATATCAGAAAGCAGATTCTTGGAACGCTTCTTCCTCGATTTTATTTCAGCATATTTCACTATTTGCCATAGTCCTCAGCGTGTTCTGAAATATCACCTTTACGCATTCACAGGAACAGTGTTCAAACGCTGCCTTGTGAGAAAAGAGGTAAAACTCCCAGAGTGGAATGCAGACATCACAAAGTAGTTTCGCAGAAAGCTTCTACCCACTTTTTATCTGAAGATATCTCCTCTTTCACCTTAGGCCTGATGGGATTCTCGAATGTCCCTTTGCAGTTCTCTGCATGATGGAGCTTCCAAACTGTGTAATACAATTAAAGTTTTCACTATGTGAGACGAATAAATATATCTAACACAAAGCACTGTAACATAAATCTTCTTTCCAGTTTTTGTCTGAGTATATTTCCTTTTTAACCGTAGTCCTGAATGTGTTCCCAAAGGTCCCTTCATGGATAGGTCGACGACAGATTTCAAGCTGCGTAATGTAAAGTAAGCTTTATCTATGTGAGATGCTCATACATATCACGGAGTAGTTTCCTAGAAAGCTTCTTTCCAGTTTTTGTCTGAGTCTATTCCCTTTTCACCATCGGCATCAACATGCTCCCGAATATCACTTGGTGCCTGTTTCTCCAAAAGGGTTTCCCCGCCGCTTTATGGGAAAACAGATATAACACCGTGATTGGAATGAACACGTCACAAAGCAATTCCTCGGAAGCTTCTCTCCAGTTTCGGTCTGAACATATTTCCTTTTTCACCATAGCCTCAAAGTGCTCCCGAATATCCCATCACATGCTAAACATACACAGGGCTTGAAAACTGCTCAATGAAAAGAGAGGCTTATCTGAGTGAGAGGAATTAAGACGACACAGAGCAGTTTCACAGAAAGCTTCCTTCTGGATTTTACCTGAGGATATTTCTTTCTCCATATTCTAAGGATCGTTCTCAAATGTCCTTCTTCAGATTCCACAAAAACAGTGATTTCAAGCTGCTCAATCCAAAAATGGTTTAACTCTAGGAGACGAATACACACATCGCAAAGCAGTTGCTCAGAACGATTGTCTGCAGGTTTCATCAAAAGACGATTCCTTGCTCACCATAAGCCTCCAGGCGTCACTAAATATCCCTTCACAGATTCTTCCAAGACAGAGTTTCGAAACTGGGCAACACAGAGTAATCGTTAACACTGAAGTGTATGCAAGTATCACAGAGCAGAATCTTTGAATGCTTCTTCCACGATTTTATTTCAGTATATGTCACTATTCGCCATAGTCCTCAATGCATTCTGAAATATCACTTTTTCAGTTTTAGAGGAACAGTGTTCAAACACGGCCTTGTGGGAAAACAGGTATAACTCCCTGAGTGAAATGCATATATCACAAAGTAGTTTGTCAGAAAGCTTCTATACAATTTTTATCTGAAGTTATCTCCTCTTTCACGGTAGGCCTGAATGTGCTCCCGAATGTCCCTTCACGGATTTGTGCATGACGGAGTTTCCAAACTTTGTAATATAATTAAAGTTTTAACTATGCGAGACCAATAAATATATCCAACACAAAGCAGTTTCACAGAAATCTTCTTTCCAGTTTGTGTCTGAAGATATTTCCTTTTTCACCATAGTCGCTGCAACACTCCCGAATATCTCTTGGTTGCTTTTTCTCTGAAAGGGATTCCGGAATCCTCTAGGAGAAGAAATGTATATTTCTGTGAGTGGAATGCATACGTCACAAAGCAGCACCTCAGAAAGCTTCTCTCCAGTTTCTATCTGAAGAAGGTTTCTTTCTCACCATAGGCCTAAAAGCCCTCCAGAATATTCCCTTGCAGATTGAACAAAAACTGTGTTATGATACAGCTCAATGAATAGAGAAGCTTAACTTTGCTAGTGGAATTCACGTGACACAGAGCAGTTTCACAAAAGCTTCCTTCTGGTTTCTCTCTGAGGTTATTTCTTTTTCAGGATATTCTAAAGAGCGTTTCCAAGTGTCCTTTGCAGATTCCACAGAAACAGTGATTTCAAACTGCTCAAACTGAAGAATGATTTAACTCTATGAGATGAATACAAACATCACAAAAGATTTGCACAGAAATCTTCCCTCCTATTTTCGATGGAAGACATTTCCTTGCTCACACAGGCCTCCGGTCGCCACTTACTATCTCTTCGCAGAAAACTGAAAGACTGACTTTCAAACTGGGAATTGTAGAGTAAGCTTTAACCCAGTGAAAAGAATGGACATGTCAGAGAGCAGTTTCCTCGAGTTTTTCTTTCAGATTTTTATTGGACGACATTTCACTTTTTGCCTTCGTCTTCAATGTGCTCCCAAATCACTCTTTTGGTTTTACAGAACAGTTTTCAAACTGTGCCGTATGAGAAGAAAGTTATAACTTTCTGAGTGTAATGCACACATCACAAAGTGGTTTCTCAGAAAGCTTCTCTCCAGTTTTTATCTGACTGTATTTGCTATTTCACCATTGGCCCGAATGTGATCCCAAATATCCTTTCGCTGATCCATCTACGAGGGAGTTTCCAAGTTGCATAATGTTAAGAATGGTTCATTTCTGTGAGATGAATCAACAAAGCAAAAAGTAGATTCACAGAAGCTTCCTTCTAGTTCATATCTGAAGATAATTTCTTTTTCACCATAGTCCAGAATGTGCTCCCGAAGATCCCTTCATGGATGCGTCCATGACATTTTCCTAGCTGCGTAATATAAAGAACGCTTTATCTATGTGATATGATTAAACATGTCACAGAGTAGTTTTCTAGAAAGTTTCTTTCCAGTTTTTATCTGAGGCTATTTCTCTTTTCACCATTGGCATCAACATGCTCCTGAATATCACTTGTTACCTGTTTCTCACAAGGGTTTCAACAACGCTATATGAGTAGAGAGGTATAACACTGTGAGTGGAATGCACACATTGCAAAGCAGTTCCTCGGAAAGCTTCTCTCCAGTTTCGGTCTGAAGATATTTCCTTTATCACGGTAAGCCTCAAAGTGCTCCCAAATATCCCATCAGATGCTATACATACACAGGGCTACAAAACTGCTCAATGAAAAGAGAGGCCATCTTAGTGAGAGGAATTAAGATGACACAGAGCAGTTTCACAGAAAGCTTCCTTCTGGATTTTACCTGAGGATTTCTCTCTCTCCGTATTCTAAGGATCATTCCCAAATGTCCTTCCTCAGATTCCACGAAAACGGTGATTTCAAGCTGCTCAATCCAAAGAATGGTTTAACTCTAGGAGGCGAATACACACATCACAAAGCAGTTGCTCATAACGATTCTCTGCAGGTTTCATCGCAAGACGTTTCCTCGCTCACCACAAGCCTCTGGGCATCACTAAATATCCCTTCACAGATTCTTCAAAGACAGAGTTTTGAAACTGGGCAACATAGAGTAAGCATTAACTCTGTGAAGTGAATGCACATATCAGAGAGCAGATTCTTGGAATGCTTCTTCCTCGATTTTATATCAGTATATTTCACTACTCGCCACAGTCCTCAATGCATTTTGAAATAACACTTTTTCGGTTTCACAGGAACAGCGTTCAAACACTGCCTTGTGAGAAAAGCGGTGTAACTCCCTGATTGGAATGCATACATCACAATGTACTTTCTCAGAAAACTTCTCTCTAGTTTCTGTCTGAAGACGTATCCTTTCTCACAGTAAGCCTCAAAGCCCTCCAGAGTGTCCCTTCGCAGACTAAACAAAAAGAGTGCTTTGATACAGCTCAATGAAAATTGAAGCTTAACTGTGTGAGCAGAATTCACGTGAAACAAAGCAGTTGGGGAGAAACCTTCCTTCTGGTTCGTCTCTGAGGTTATTTCTTTTTCAGGATTTTATAAAGAGCGTTTCCAAATGTCCTCTCTCAGATTCCAGAGAAATAGTCATTTCAAACTGCTCCATGCAAGGAATGATTTTACGCTATGAGATGAATACAAACATCACAAAAGTGTTGCGCAGAAAGCTTCTCTCCGATTTTCGATGGAAGACTTTTCCTTGCCTCACACAGCCCTCCGGTCGCCACTTACTATCCCTTCGCAGGACCCTCAAAGACCAACTTTCAAGCTGGGAAATGTAGAGTAAGCTTTAAGCCCGTCAAAAGAATGGACTTGTTAAAGAGCACTTTATTCGAGTGCTTCTTTCTGTTTTTTCTTGGAAGACATTTCACTTTTTGCCATAGTCTTAAATGTGCTCCGAGTATCACCCTTTTGGTTTCATAGGAACAGTGTTCAACCTGTGCCTTATGAGAAGAAAGTTATAACTCCCTGAGTGGAATGCACACATCACCAAGCAGTTTCTCAGAAAGCTCCTCTCCAGTTTTTATCTGACTATATTTCCTCTTTCACCATAGGCCTGAATGTGACCCAAAATATCCCTTCGCACATCCACCCACGAGGGAGATTCCAAGCGGCGTAATGTAAAGAAAGCTTCGTCTATGTGAGATGAATACACATAGCAAAAAGCAGATTCACAGAAAACTTCTTTCCAGTTTTTATCTGAAGATATTTTCTTTCTGACCGTAGTCCAGAATGTGCTCCCGAAGGTTCCTTCGTGGATCCGTCCATGGCAGTTTCCAAGCTGCGTAATGTAAAGAAAGCTTTATCTATGTGAGATGATGGCACATATCACAGAGTAGTTTCCTAAAAAGCTTCTTTCCTGTTTTTGTCTGAGGCTATTTCTCTTTTCACCATCGACATCAACATGCTCCCGAATATCACTTGGTACCTCTTTCTCCAAAAGGGTTTACCAGACACTGTATGAGAAGAAAGGTATAACAATGTGAGTCGAATGCACATGTCGCAAAACAGTTCCTGGTAGAGCTTCTCTCCAGTTTCCATCTGAACATATTTCCTTTTTTAATGTACGCCTCAAAGTACTCCCGAATATCCCATCAAAAGCTAAACATACACAGGGTGAGAAAAGTGTTCAGTGAAAAGATAGGCTTAACTGAGCGAGAGGAATTAAGATGACACAGAGCAGTTTCACAGAAAGCTTCCTTCTGGATTTTACTTGAGGATAGTTCTTTCCCTATATTCTAATGATTGTTCCCAAATATCCTTCCTCAGATTCCACAAAAACAGTGATTTCAAGCTCCTCAATCCGAAGAATGGTTTAACTCTAGGAGACGAATACACACATCGTGAAGCAGTTGCTCAGAACGTTTCTCTGCAGGTTTCATCGGAAGACATTTCCTTGCTCACCACAAGCCTCCAGGGGTCTCTAAATATCCCTTCACAGATAATTCAAAGACAGAGTTTCGAAACTGGGCAGCATAGAGTAATCATTAACTCTGTGAAGTGAATGCACATATCAGAGAGCAGATTCCTCGAACTCTTCTTCCTCAATGTTATTTCTGTATATTTCATTATTTGCCATAATCCTCAAAGCGTTCCAAAATATCACTTTTTCGGTTTCACAGGAACAGTGTTCAAACACTGCCTTGTGAGAAAAGGGGTAAAACTCCCGGAGTGGAATGCATACATCACAAAGTAGTTTCTGAGAATGCTTCTGTCCAGTTTTCATCTGAAGATATCTACTCCCTCACTGTAGGCCTGAACTGCTCCCGAATGTCCCTTCAGGGATCTGTGCATGACAGAGTTTCCAAACTGCGTAATATAATTAAAGTTTTAACTATGGGAGATGATTAAATATATGTAACACAAAGCAGTTTCACAGAAATTTTCTTTCCAATTTTTGTCTGAGGTTATTTCCTTTTTCACTGTGGTCGTCACAATGCTCCCGAATGTCTCTTAGTACCTTTTTCTCCAAAAGGGCTCCGGAATGCTCTAGGAAAAGAAAGGTATATCTCTGTGAGTGGAATGCACACGTCACAAAACAGCTCCTCAGAAAGCTTCTCTCCAGATTCTATCTGAAGATGTTTCCTTTCTCACCGTAAGCCTCAAAGTCATCAAGACTCTTCCTTTGCAGACCAAACAAAAACAGTGTTATGATGCAGCTCAATTAAAAGAGAAGCCTAAATGTATGAGGGGAATTCACGTGACACAGAGCAGTTTCACAGTAAGGTTCCTTCTGGTTTGTCTCTGAGGTTATTACTTTTCATGATATTCTAAAGAGCATTTCCAAAAGTCCTTTCTCAAATTCCACAGAAAAAGTGATTTCAAACTGCTCAATCTTAAGAATGATTTACCGTTTGAGATGAATACAAACATCACAAAAAAATGTGGGCAGAAAGCGTCTCTCCGATTTTTGATGGAAGACATTTCATTGCCTCAAACAGGCCTCCAGTCACCACTTACGATCCCTTCATAGAACCCTCAAAGACTGACTTTCAAACTGGGATATGTAGAGTAAGCTTAAAACCTGTGAAAAGAATGGACATGTCAGAGAGCAGTGTCTTACAGTGTTTCTTTCTGTTTTTTATTAGACGACATTTCACTGTTTGCCATAATCTTCAATGTGCTGGGAATATCACTCTTTTGGTTTCACAGAAACTGTGCTTAAACTGTGCCTTATGAGAAGAAAGTTATAATTCCCTGATTGGAATGTACACATCACCAAGCTGTTTCTCAGAAAGCTTCTCTCCAGTTTTTATCTGAATATATTTCCTCTTAAACCATAGGCCCTAATATGATCCCAAATGTCCCTTCACGGATCCATCCACGAGGGAGTTTCCAAGCTGTGTCATGTAAAGGAAGCTTTATGTAGGTGAGATGAATAAACATAGCAAAAAGCAGGTTCAGAGAACGCTTCTTTCCAGTTTTTATCTGAAGATATTTCCTTTTTCACCATAGTCCAGAATGTGCTCACAAAGGTCCCTTCGTGGATCCGTCCATGACAGTTTCCATGCTGCATAATATAAAGAAAGCTTTATCTATGTGAGATGATTACACATATCACAGAGTAGTTTCCTAGAAAGCTTCTTTCCAGTTTTTTTCTGAGACTATTTCCCTTTTCACCATCGGCATCCAAATGCTCCCAAATATCGCCTGATAACAGTTCCTCCAAAAGGATTTCCCCGATGCTGTATGAGAAGAGAAGTATAACACTGTTACTGGAATGCACACGTCACAAAACAGTTTCTCGCAAAGCTTCTCTCCAGTATCGGTCTGAACATATACCCTTTTTCACCGTTAGCCTCAAAGTGCTCCCAATTATCCCATCACATGCTAAACATACACAGGGCTAGAAAACTGCTCAATGAAAAGAGAGGCTTATCGGAGTAAGAGGAATTAAGACAACACAGAGCAGTTTCATAGAAAGCTTCCTTCTGGATTTTACCTGACGATATTTCTCTCTCCACATTCTAAGGATTGTTGCCAAAAGTCCGTCCTCAGATTCCACAAAAACAATGATTTCAGGCTGCGCAATCCAAAGATTGGTTTAACTCTAGGAGACGAATACACACATCGCAAAGCTGTTGCTCAGAACATTTCTCTGCATGTTTCATCGGAAGACGTTTCCTCGCTCACCAGAAGCCTCTGGGCGTCACTAAATATCTCTTCACAGATTCTTCAAAGACAGAATTTTGAAACAGGGCAACATAGAGTAAGCTTTAAATCTGTGAAGTGAATGCACATATCAGAGAGCAGATTCCTGGAGCGCTTCTTCCTCGATTTTATTTCAATATATTTCACTATTCGCCATAGTCCTCAATGTGTTCCAAAATAACACTTTTTCGGTTTCACAGGTACAGTGTTCAAACACTGCCTTGTGAGAAAAGTGGTAATACTCCCTGAGTGGAATGCATAAATCACAAAGTTGTTCCTCAGAAAGCTTCTATTCAGCTTTTATCTGAAGATATCTCCTCTTTCACTGTAGGCATGAATGTGTTCCTGAGTGTCCTTTCTCGGAAACTTGCCTGACAGCATTTCCAAACTGCGTAATATATTTAATTTTTTCTCTATGTGAGATGAATAAATATATCTAACACAAAGCATTTTCAAAGAAATCTTTTTTTCCAGTCTTTGTCTGAGGGTATTTCCTTTTTCACCATAGTCGTCAGTATACTCCCAAATATCTCTTGGTTGCCAATACTCCAAAAGTTATTCCCAAATCCTCTAGGAGAAGAAAAGTATAATTCTGTGAGTGGAATGCACACGTCAAAAAGCAGCTCCTCAGAAAGCATCTCTCCAGTTTCTATCTGAAGACCTTTCCTTTCTCACTGTAAGCCTCAAATCCCTCCAGAGTATCTTTCCCAGACTAAACAAAAACAGTGTTATGATACATCCCAATGAAAACAGAAGCTTAACTGTGTGAGCGGAATTCATGTGACACAGAGCAGTTTCACAGAAAGCTTCCTTCTGGTTTCTCTCTGAGGTTATTTGTTTTTCAGGATATTCTAAAAAGCGTTTCCGAGTGGCCTTTCTCAGATTCCACAGGAACAGTGATTTCAAACTGCTCAAACCAAAGAATGATTTAACGCTATGAGATGAATACAAACATCACAAAAAAAGTTGGGCAGAAAGCTTCCCTTCGATTTTCGATGGAAGACATTTCATTGCCTCACACAGTCCTCCGGTCGCCACTTACTATCCCTTCTCAAAAGCCTCAAAGTCCGACTTTCAAACTGGGAAATGTAGAGTAAGCTTTCACCATGTGAAAAGATTGGACATGTCACAGAGCAGTTTCTACGAGTGCTTCTTTTTGTGTTTTATTGGATGACATTTCACTTTTTGCCATAGTCTTCAATATCCTCTGAATATCACTCTTTTGGTTTTACAGGAACAGTGTTCAAACTGTGCCTTATGAGAAGAAAGTTATAACTACCTGAGTGGAATGAACACATCACCAAGCAGTTTCTCAGAAAGCTTCTCTCCAGTTTTTATCTGACAATATTTCCTATTTCACCATAGGCTCGAATGTGATCCCAAATTTGCCTTCACAGATCCAACCACGAGGGAGTTTCCAAGATGTGTAATGTAAAGAAAGCTTCATCATTGTGAGATGAATATACATAGCAAAAAGCAGATTCACAGAAAGTTTCTTTCCAGTTTTTATCTGAAGATATTTCCTTTTTCACCATAGTCCTGTATGTGCTCGTGAAGGTCTCTTCGTGGATTCGTCCATTAGAGTTTCCAAGCTGTGTAATGTAAAGAAAGCTTTATCTATGTGAGATGATTACACATATCAGAGTAGTTTCCTAGAAAGCTTCCTTCCGGTTTATGTCTGAGGCTATTTCCTTTTTCACCATCGGTATCAACATGCTCCCGAATATCACTTGGTATCTGTTTCTCCATAAGGGTTTCCCTGACGCTGTATGAGAAGAGATGTATAACACTGTGACTCGAATGCACACGTCACAGAGCAGTTCCTTGGAAAGCTTCTCTCCAGTTTCGGTCAGATCGTATTTTTTTTTCACTGTAAGCATCAACATGCTCCCGAATATCCCATCACACACTAAACATACAGAGGGCTGGAAACCTGCACAATGAAAAGGGAGGCTTAACTGAGCGAGAGGAATTAAAACAACACAGAACAGTTTCACAGAAACCTTCCTTCTGGATTTTTCCTGAGGGTATTTCTTTCCCATATTCTAAGGATCGTTCCCAAATGTTCTTCCTCAGATTCCACAGAAACAGTGATTTCAAGTTCCTCAATCCAAAGAATGGTTTAACTCTAGGAGACGAATACACACATCGCAAAGCAGTTGCTCAGAACGTTTCTCTGCGGGTTTCATCGGAAGACGTTTCTTCACTCACAACAAGCTTCTGGGCATCACTGAATATCCCTTCACAGATTCTTCAAAGACAGAGCTTCATAACTGGGCAACATAGAGTAAGCAATAACCCTTTGAAGTGAATGCACATAGCGGAGAGAAGATTCTTGGAGTGCTTCTTACTCGATTTTATTTCAGTATATTTGACTATTTGCCATAGTCCTCAATGCGTTCTGAAATATCACTTTTTGGTTTAACAGGAACAGTGCTCAACCAGTGCCTTGTGTGAAAAGAGGTATAACTCCCTGAGTGGAATACATACATCACAAAGTAGTTTCTCAGAAAGCTTCACTCCAGTTTTTATCTGAAGATATCTCCTCTTTCAACATAGGCCTGAATGTGCTCCCAAACGTCCCTCCGGAGATATGTGCATGACGGAGTTCCCAAACTGCATAATATAAACAAAGTTTTAACTATGTGAGACAAATACATATATCTAACACAAAGCAGTTACGCAGAAATTTTCTTTCCAGTTTTGTCCGAGGATATTTCCTTTTTCACCATAGCCTTCCCTATACTCCCGAATATCTGTTTCATAGCTCTTTCTCCAAGAGAGATTCCGGAATACACTAGGAGAAGAAAGGTATATTTCTGTGAGTGGAATGCACACATCACGAAGGAGCTCGTTAGAAAGCTTCTCTCCAGTTCCTATGTGAAGACATTTCCTTTATCACCGTAAGCGTTAAAGCCCTCCAGAATATCACTTCGCAGTCTAAACAAAAACAGTGTTATGATACAGCTCAATGAAAAGAAAAGGTTAACAGTGTGAGCCAAATTCACGTGACCCAGAGCAGTTTCACATCAAGCTTCTTTCTGGTTTCTCTCTGAGGTTATTTCTTTTTCAGAATATTCTAAAGAGCGTTTCCAAATGATCTTTCTCAGATTCCACTTAAACAGTGATTTGAAACTGCTCAATCCAAAGAATGTTTTAACTCTATTAAATACAAACATCACAAAAGAGGTGTGCAGAAAGCTTCTCTCTGATGTTTGATGGAAGACATTTTCTTGCCTCACACAAGCCTCTGGTCACCATTTACTATCCCTTTGCAGAACCCTCAAAGACAGAATTTCAAACTGGAAAATGTAGAGTAAGCTCTAACTCTATGAAAAGAAGGGACATATCTGAGAGTAGTTTTGTCAAATCCTTCTTTCTGTTTTTTATTTTACGCCATTTCACTTTTTGCCATAGTCTTCAATGTGCTCCAAATATCACTTTTTTGGTTATACAGGAGCAGTGTTTAAACTATGCCTTATGAGAAGACAATTATAACTCCCTGAGTGGAATGCAGACAACACCAAGCAGTTTCTCAGAAAACCTCTATCCAGTTTTTATGTGACTGTATTACCTATTTTACCATTGGCCCAAATGTGATCCCAAATAAACCTTCGTGGATCCATCCACGGGAGAGTTTCCAAGCTGCGTGAAGTAAAGAAAGCTTCACCTCTGTGACCAGAAGAAACATAGCAAAAAGCAGACTCACAGAAAGCTTCTTTCCAGTTATTATCGGAAGATATTTCCTTTTTCATCATATTCCAGAATGTGCTCCCGAAGGTCCCTTCATGGGTCCGTCCATGACAGTTTCCAAGCTGTGTAATGTAAAGAAAGCTTTATCTATGTGAGAAGATTACACATATCACAGAGTAGTTTTCTAGAAAGCTTCTTTCCAGTTTTTGTCTTAGGCTATTTCCTTTTTCACCATCAGCATCAACATGCTCCAGAATGTCACTTGATACCTGTTTCTCAAAAAGGGTTTCCCCGACGCTGTATGAGAAGAGAAGTATAACACTGTGAGTGGAATGCCCTGGTCACAAAAGCAGTTCCTTGGAAAGGTTCTCCCCAGTTTCGGTCTGAACATATTTCCTTTTTCACCTTTAGCCTCAGAGTGCTCCTGGATATCCCATCACGTGCTAAACATACACAGGATTAGAAAACTGCTCAATGAAATGAGAAGCTTAACTGTGCCACAGGAATTAAGACAACACCGAGCAGTTTTACAAAAACCTTACTTCGGGATTTTTCCCGAGGATATTTCTTTCTCCATATTCTAAGGATCGTTCCCAAATGTCCTTCTTCAGATTCCACAAAAACAGTGATTTCAAGCTGCTCAATCCAAAAATGGTTTAACTCTAGGAGGCGAATACACACATCAGCAAGCAGTTGCTCAGAACATTTCTGTGCAGCTTTCATCGGAATACGTTTCCTGGCTCACCACAAGCCTCCAGGCCTCACTAAATATTCCCTCACATATTATTCAAAGACAGAGTTTCGAAACTGTGTAACATAAACTAAGCATTAACTCTGTGAAGTGAATGCACATATCAGAGAGCAGAATCTTGGAACGCTTCTTCCTTGATTTTATTTCAGTATATTTCACTATTTGCCACAGTCCTCAATGCGTTCAGAAATTTCACTTTTTTGGTTTCAGATGGAACAGTGCTCAAACACTGCCTTGTGAGAAAAGAGGTATAACTCCCTGAGTGGAATGCATACATAACAAAGTAGTTTCTCAGAAAACTTCTATCCAGTTTTTAATTGAAGATATCTCCTCTTGAACCGTAGGCGTGAATGTGCTGCCAAACATCCCTTTGATGATCTGTGCATGACGAAGTTTACAAACTGTGTAATATAATAAAAGTTTTAACTATGCGAGACTAAATAATATATCTAACACACAGCAGTTTCACAGAAATCTTCTTTCCAGTTGTTGTCTGAGGTTATTTCCTTTTTCACCGTGGTCGTCACTATACTCCCGAATATCTCTTAGTATCCTTTTTTCCAAAAGGGCTTCGGAATCCTATATGAGAAGAAAGGTATATTTCTGTGAGTGGAAAGCACACATCACAAAGCAGCTCCTCAGAAAGCTTCTCTCCAGTATCTATCTGAAGATGTTTCCTTTCTCACCGTAAGCATCAAAACCCTCCTGAGTATCCCTTCGCAGACCAAACAAAAACAGTGTTGTCTGAGGATATTTCCTTTTTCACCATAGTCTTCACTATATTCCCCAGTATCTCTTGGTAGCTTTTTCTCCAAAAGGGTTACCAGAATCCTCTATGAGAAGAGAGGTATATTTTTGTGAGTGGAATGCACACGTCACAAAGCAGCTCCACAGAAAGCTTCTCTCCAGTTACTATCTGAAGATGTTCCCTTTCTCACCGTAAGCCTTAAAGCCCTCCAGAATATCCCTTTGCAGACTAAACCAAAACAACGTTATGATACAGCTCAATGAAAAGAGAAGTTTAACGGTGTGAGTGGAATTCACGTGACACAGTGCAGTTTCACAGAATGCTTCCTTCGGGTTTCTCTCTGAGGTTATTTCTTTTTCAGGATTTTCTGAAGAGCGTTTCCAAATGTCCTTTCTCAGATTTCACAGAAACAGTGATTTCAAACTGCTCAATCCAAAGAAGGTTTTAATGCTATGAGTAGAATGCAAACATCACAAAAGAGTTGCTCAGAAGGCTTCTCTCCGATTTTCGATGGAAGCCCTTTCCTTTCCTCAAACAGGTCTCCAGTTCCTCTTATTATCCCTTCACACAACCCTCCAACACCGACTTTCAAACTGGGAAATGTAGAGTAACGTTTAACCCTGTGAATATAATGGACATGACAGAGAGCAGTTTACTCGAGTGCTTCTTTCTGTTTTTTATGGGAGGAAATTTAACTTTTTGCCATAGTCTTCAGTGTGCTCCGAATATCACTCTTTTGGTTTTACAATAAGAGTTTTCAAACTGTGCCTTATGAGAAGAAAGTTATAACTTCCTGAGTGGAATACACAAATCACCAAGCAGTTTCTCAAAAAGGTTCTCTCCAGTTTTCATCTGAGTATATTTGCTATTTTACCATAGGCCAAAAGGTGATTTCAAATATTCATTCGTGGATTAATCCAAGAGGGAGTTTTCAAGCTTTGTAATGTAATGAAAGCTTCATCTATGTGAGATGAATAAACAAAGCAAAAAGCAGATTCCCAGAAAGCTTCTTTAAAGTTTTTAAACTTTAAAAACTGAAGATAGTTCCTTTTTCACCATAGTTCTGGATGTGCTCCTGAAGGTCTCTTCGTGGATCCGTCCATGACAGTTTCCAAGCTGCGTAATTCAAAGAAAGCTTTATCTATGTGAGATGATTACACATATCACAGAATAGTTTCCTAGAAAACATCTTTCCAGTTTTTGTCTGAGGCTATTTCCCTTTTCACCAATGGCAGCAACATGCTCCCGAATATTACTTGGTACCTGTTTCTTCAAAGGGTTTCCCCAACGCTGCATGAGAAGAGAGGTATAACACTGTGAGTGGAATGCACACGTCAAAAAGCAATTCCTCGGAAAGCTTCCCTCCAGTTTGGGTCGGAACATATTTCCTTTTTCATCGTTAGTCTCAAAGTGCTCCCGAATATCCCATCACATGCAAAACATACACAGGGTTAGAAAACGGCTGAATGAAATGAGAGGCTTAACTGAGTGAGAGGGATTAAGACAACACAGAGCAGTTTCACAGAAAGCTTCCTATTGGATTTTTCCTGAGGATATTCCTTTCTCCATATTCTAAGGATCATTCCCAAATATCCTTCCTCAGATTCCACAAACACAGTGATTTCAAGCTGCTCATTCCAAAGAATGGTTTAACTCTAGGAGACAAATACACACAGCACAAAGCAGTTGCTCAGAACGATTCTCTGCAGGTTCATCGAAAGACGTTTCCTCCCTCACCACAAGTCTCCAGGCGTCTCTAAGTATCCCTTCACACATGCTTCAAAGACAGAGTTTCCAAACTGGGCAACATAGACTAAGCATTAAATCTGTGAAGTGAATGCACATATCTGAGAGCAGATTCCTGGAACTCTTCCTCCTCAATTTCATTGCAGTATATTTCACTATTAGGCATAGTCCTCAATGCGTGCCAAAATATCACTTTTTGGTTTCACAGGAACAGTGTTCAAACACTGCCTTGTGAGAAAAGAGGTATAATTCCCTGAATGGAATGCATATATCACAAAGTACTTTCTCAGAAAGCTTCTACCCAGCTTTTATCTGAAGATATCTCCTCTTTGACCATAGGCCTGAATGTGCTTCCCAATGTCCCTTCGAGGATCCATACATGATGGAGTTTCCAAACTGCGTAATATAAGAAAAGTTTTAACTATGTGAGATGAATAAAGCAGATTCACAGAAATCTTCATCCCATTTTTTCTCTAAGGATATTTCATTTTTAACCATAACTGTCCCTGTACTCCCTAATATCTTTTGTAGCTTTTTCTCCAAAAGGGAATTCTGGAATCCTCTAGGAAAAGGAAGGTATATCTCTGTGAGTGGAATGCACACGTCACAAAGCAGCCCCTCAGAAAGTTTCTCTCCAGTTGCTATCTGAAGAGGTTTCCTTTCTCACCATAAGCCTCGAAGCCCTCCAGAATATCCTTTTGCAGACTAAACAAAAACAGTGTTATGATACAGCTCAATGAAAAGGGAAGCTTAACTGTGTTAGCGGAATATAAGCGACACAAAGCGGTTTCACAGAAAGCTTCCTTTTGGTTTCTCTCTGAGGTTATTTCTTTTTCAGGATATTCTAAAGAGAGTTTCCAAATGTCCTTTCTCAGATTCCACAGAAACAGTAATTTCAAATTGCTCAATCCAAAGAATGATTTAATGCTATGAGATGAATACAAACATCACAAAAGGAGTTATCCAAATGGGTTTCCCCGACCCTGTATGAGAAAAGAGGTACAACACTGTGGCTGGAAATCACATGTCACAAAGCAGTTCCTCAGAAAGCTTCTCTCCACTTTCAGTCTGATCATATTTCCTATTGCACCGTAAGCCTCAGAATGCTCCCGAAAGTCCCATCACATGCTAAACATACACAGGGCTATAAAACTGCTCAATGAAATGAGAGGCTTAACTGAGTGAGAAGAATTGAGACAACACAGAGCTGCTTCACAGAAAGCTTCCAACTGGATTTTTCCTGAGGATATTTCTTTCTCCATATCCTAAGGATCGTTCCCAAATGTCCTTCCTCAAATTCCACAAAAACAGTGATTTCAGCTGCTCAATCCAAAGAATGGTTTCACTCTATGAGACGAATACACACATCACAAAGCAGTTGCTCAGAACATTTCTCTGCTAGTTTCATCGGAAGAAGCTTTCCTGCTAACCACAAGCCTCCAGGCCTCAATATGTATCCCTTCACAGATTCTTCAAAGACAGAGTTTTGAACCTGGGCAACACAGAGTAAAAGTTAACTCTGTGCAATGAATGCATATATGAGAGAGCAGATTCTTGGAATGCTTCTTCCTTGATTTTATTTCTGGATATTCCACTAATCGTCTTAGTCCTCAATGCGTTCCAAAATA
>NC_045437.1:70739757-70764518 GCF_002776525.5 Piliocolobus tephrosceles
TTTCAAACTGCTCAATCCAAAGAATGATTTAACGCTATGAGATGAATTCAAACGTCACAAAAGTGTTGCACAGAAAGCTTCTCTGCAATGTTCGATGGAAGACATTACCTTGCCTCACACAGGGCTCTGGTCACCACTACAATCCTTTCGCAGAACCCTCAAAACCGACATTCAACCTGGGAAATGTAGAGTAAGGTTTAACCTAGTGAAAAGAACGGACATACCAGAGAGCAGTTTCTTCGAGTGCTTCTTTCTGTTTTCATTGGACGACATTTCACTTTTTGCCATAGTCTTCGATGTGCTCTGAATATCACTCTTTTGGTTTCACAGGAACAGTGTTCAAACTGTGCCTTATGAGAAGTAAGTTATAACTCACTGAGGGGAATGCGCAGATCACCAAGCAGTTTCTCAGAAAGCTTCTCTCCAGTTTTTATCTGACTCTATTTGCTATTTCACCATAGACCTCAATGTGATCCCAAATAACCCTTCGGGAATCCATCCATAAGGGAGTTTCCAAGCTGCGTAATGTAATGAAAGCTTCATTTTTGTGAGATGAATAAACATAGCAAAAAGCAGATTCACAAAATGCTTCTTTCCAGTTTTTAATCTGAAGATATTTCCTTTTTCACCATACTCCAGAATGTACTCACGAGGGTCCCTTCCTGGATTCGTCCATGACAGTTTCCAAGCTGCGTAATGTAAAGAAAGCTTTATCTATGTGAGATAATTCCAGATATCACAGAGTAGTTTACTAGAAAGGTTCTTTCCAGTTTTTGTCTCAGGCTATTTCCCTTTTCACCAATGGCATCAACATGCTCCCGAATATCACTTGGTACCTCTTTCTCCAAAAGGGTTTTCCCAACATTCTATGAGAAGAGAGGTATACCACTATGACTGGAATGCACAGGTCAAAAATCAGTTCCTGGGAAAGCTTCTCTCCAGTTTCGGTCTGAACATATTTCCTTTTTCACCGTTAGCCTCAAAGTGCTCCCGAATATCCCATCACACGCTAAACATAAACAGGGCTAGAAAACTACTCAATGAAAAGAGAGGCTTATTCGAATGAGAGGAATTAAGACAACACAGACCCGTTTCACAGAAGGCTTCCTTCTGAATTTGACCTGATGGTATTTCTCTCTGCATATTCTAAGGATCTCTTGGTAGCTTTTTCTCCAAAAGGGATTCTGGAATCCTCTTGGAGAAGAAAGGTGTATATCTGTGAGTGGAACGCACATGTCACAAAGCAGCTCCTCAGAAATCTTATCTCCACTTTCTATCTAAAACGTTTCTTTCTCACTGTAAGCCTCAAAGGGCTCCTGAATATCCCTTGGAGGACTAAACAAAAACAGTGTTATGATACTGTTCTCTGAAAAGAGAATCTTAACTGTATGAGCAGAATTCACCTGACACCGAGCAGTTTCACTGAAAGTTTCCTTCTGGATTCTCTCTGAGCTTTTTTCTTTTTCAGGATATTCTAAAGAATGTTTCCAAATGTCCTTCCGCAGATTCCACAAAAACAGTGATATCAAGCTGCTCAATGCAAAGAATGGTTTAACTCTAATAGACGAATACACACATTGCAAACCTGTTGCTCAGAAAGTTTCTCTGCAGGTTTCATCGGAAGATGTTTCCTCGCTCACCACAAGCCTCCGGGCATCACTAAATATCCCTTCACAGATTCCTCACAGACAGAGATTCGAAACTGGGCAACATAGAGTATGCATTAACCCTTTGAAGTGAATGTACATATTAGAGAGCAGATTCTAGGAATGCTTCCTCCTCGATTTTATTTCAGTATATTTCACTATTCATCATAGTCCTCAATGAGTTCCAAAATATCACTTTTTCGGTTTCACAGGAACAGTGTTAAAACACTGCTTGGTGAGAAAAGAAGTATAACTCCCTGAGATTAATCCATACATCACAAAGTAGTTTCTCAGAATGCTTCTATGCAGGTTTTATCTGAAGATATCTCCTCTTTCACCATAGGCCTGAATGTGCTCCCGAACGTCCCTTCGTAGAGGTATGCATGACGGAGTTTCCAAACTGCGTAATATAACTAAAGTTTTAACTATGCCAGACGAATAAATATATGTAACACAAGCAGTTTCACAGAAATCTTCTTTCCAGTTTTTGACTGAGAATATTTTCTTTTTCACCATAGTCATCGCTGTATTCCCCAATATTTCTTGGTAGCTTTTTCTCCAAAAGGGATTTAGGATTCCTCTCGGAGAAGAAAGATGTATTTCTGTGAGTGGAATGCACATGTCACAAAGCAGCTCCAGAGAAAGCTTCTCTCCAGTTTCCATCTGAATGTGTTTCCTATCTCACAGTAAGCCTCAAAGCGCTCCTGAATATCCCTTCGTAGACTAAACAAAAACAGGATTATGATACTGATCAATGAAATCGGAAGCTTAACTGTGTGAGTGGAATTCACGTGACACAGAGTAGTTTCACAGAAAGCTTCCTTCTGGATTCTCTTTGAGATTATTTCTTTCTCGGGATATTCTAAGAAGGTTTCCAAATGTTCTTTTCAGATTCCACAGAAGCAATGATTTCAAACTGCTCAATCCAAAGAATGATTTAACTCTCTCAGATGAATGCAAACATCACAAAATAGTGCCCAGAAAGCTTCTTTCCGATTTTCGATGGAAGACATTTCCTTGCCTCACACAGGCCTCCGTTCGCCACTTAATATCCCTTCGCATAACCCTCAAAGACCGAATTTCAAGCTGGAAAATGTAGAGTAACCTTTAACCCTGTGAGTAGAATGGACATGTCATAGAGCAGTTTCTTCGAGTGCTTGTTTCTGTTTTTTATTGGACGACATTTCACTTTTTGCCACAGTCTTCAATGTGCTCGGAATATCACTCTTTTGGTTTTACAGGAACAGCGTTGAAACTGTGCTTTATGAGAAGAAAGTTACAACTCCCTGAGTGGAATGCACACATCACCAAGCAGTTTCTCAGAAAGCTTTTCTCCAGTTTTTATCTGACTATATTTCCTATTTCACCATAGGCCAGAATGTGGTCCCAAATATCCCTTCACGGATACATCCACGAGGGAGTTTCCAAGCTGCATAATGTAAAGAATGCTTCATCTATGTGAGATGAATAAACATAGCAAAAAGCAGATTCACAGACAGCTTCTTTCCAGTTTTTATCTGAAGATATTTCCTTTTTCACCATAGTCCAGAATGTGCTCTCGAAGTTCCCTTCGTGGATCGGTCCATGACAGTTTCCAACCTGTGTAATGTGAAGAAAGCTTTATCTATGTAGTTAAAGATACATTTATCTAGATGATTACACATATCACAGAGTTGTTTCCTATAAAGCTTCTTTCCAGGCGTGTCTGAGGCTTTTTCCCTTTTCACCATCTGCATTGACATGCTCCAGAATATCACTTGGTACCCGTTTCTCCAAAAGTGTTTTCCCGACACTGTATGAAAAGACAGGTATAACACTGTGAGTTTAGAGTGCATGTCACAAAGCAGTTCCTTAGAAACTTCCTCTCCACTTTCGGTCTGCACATATTTCCTTTTTTACCGTTAGCCTGTAAGTGCTCCCAAATATCCCATCACATGCTAAACATACACAGGGGTAGAAAAATGCTCATTGAAAAGAGAAGCTTAACAAAGCGAGAGTAATTAAGATGACAAAGAGCCGTTTAACAGAAAGCTTCCTTCTGGATTTCTCCTAAGAATATTTTGTTCTCCATATTCTAAAAATCGTTCCCAAATGTCCTTCCTCATATTCCACAAGAACAGTGATTTCAAGCTGCGCAATCCAAAGAAGGGTTTAACACTATGAGTCAAATACAAACATCGCAAAGCAGTGGCTCAGAACGTTTCTCTGCAGGTTTCATCAGAAGGCATTTCCTCGCTCACCACAAGCCTCCGGGCATCACTAAATATCCCTTCACAGATTCTTCAAAGACAGAGTTTCGAAATTGGGCAACATAGAATAAACATTAACTCTGTGAAGTGAGTTCACATATCAGAGAGAAGATTCTTGGAACGCTTCTTCCTCGATTTTATTTCCGTATAGTTCACTATTCGCCATAGACCCCAATGCATTCCGAAATATCACTTTTTCGGTTTCACAGGAACAGTGTTCAAACACTGCCTTGTGAGAAAAGAGATATAAGTCCCTGAGTGGAATGCATGCATCACAAAGTAGTTTCTCAGAAAGCTTCAATCTAGTATTAATCTGAAGATATCTCCTCTTTCACCATAGGCCTGAATGTACCTCCGAACATCCCTTCGCAGATCTGTGCATGACGGAGTTTCCAAACTGCGTAATATAGTTAAAGTTTCAACTATGCCAGACGAATAAATACATCTAACACCAAGCAGTTTCACAGAAATCTTCATTCCAGTTTTTTTTTTTTTTTTTTGAGGATATTTCCTTTTTCACCATAGTCGTTGCTATACTCCCGAATATATCTTGGTAGCTTTTCCTCCAAAATGAATTCCAGAATCCTCTAGGAGAAGAAAGGTATATTTCTGTGAGTGGAATGCACACGTCACAAAGCAGCTCCTCAGAAAGCTCCTCTCCTGTTTCTATCTGAAGACGTTTGCTTTCTCACCGTTAGCCTCAAAGCCCTCCAGAATATCCCTTCGCAGACTAAACAAAAACAGTGTTATGATACAGATAAATGAAAAGAGACGCTTCACTGTGTGAGCAAAATTCACATGACATGGAGAAGTCTCACAGAAAGCTTCCTTATGGTTTCCTTCTGAGGTTATTTCTTTTTCAGGATATTCTAAGGAGTGTTTCCAAATTCCTTTCTCAGATTATAAAAAAACAGTGATTTCAAACAGCTCAATACAAAGAATGATGTATCTCTATGAGATGAATACAAACATCAAAAAAGAATTATGCAGAACGCTTCCCTGCGATTTTCGATGGAAGACATTTCCTTGCCTCACACAGTCCTCTGGTCGCCACTTACTATCCCTTCGCAGAACCCTCAAAGACCGAGTTTCAACATGGGAAATGAAGAGTAAGCTTTATCCCTGTGAAAAACTGGAGATGTCAGAGACCACTTTCTTCGAGTGCTTCTTTCTGCTTTTTCTTGGACGACATTTCACCTTTTGCCACAGTCTTCAATGTGCTCCAAATATCAGTCTTTGGTTTTACCGGAACTGTGTTCAACCTGTGCCTAATGAGAAGAAAGTTATAACTTCCTGAGTTGAATACAGACATCACCAAGCAGTTTCTCAGAAAGCTTCTCTCCCGTTTTTATCTGACTATATATCTTATTTCAACATAGGCCCGAATGTGATCCCAAACATCCACGAGGGATTTTCCAAGCTGTGTAATGTAAAGAAACCTTCATCTCTGTGAGATGAAAAAACATAACAAACAGCAGATTCACAGATAGTTTCCTTCGAGTTTTTGTCTGAAGATATTTCATTTTTCACCATAGTCCAGAATGTGCTCCCGAAGGACTTTTCATGGAACCGTCCATGACAATTTCCAAGCTGCGTAATGTAAAGAAAGCTTTTTCTATGTGAGATGATTAGATATAACAGAGTAGTTTCCTAGAAAGCTCCTTTTCAGTTTTTGACTAAGGCTATTTCCCTTTTCACCATAGGCATTGACATGCTCCAGAATACCACTTGGTACCTGTTTCTTCAAAAGGGTTTCCCTGATGATTTCTAAGAAGAGAGGTATAACACTGTGACTAGAATGCACACGTCACAAAGCAGTTAGTATGAAAGCTTCCCTCCAATTTCGGTCTGAACATATTTCCTTTTTCACAATTAGTTTGAAAGTGCTAATGAATATCCCATCACACGCTAAACATACACAGGGCTGGAAAACTGCTCAATTAAAAGAGAGACTTATCTGAGTGAGAGCAATTAGGACGACACAGAGCAGTTTCACAGGAAGCTTCCTTCTGGATTTTTCCTGTGGATATTTCCTTCTCCATATTCTAAGGATCGTTCTCAAATGTCCTTCCTCAAATTCCACAAAAACCGTGATTTCAAGCTGCTCAACCCAATGAATGCTTTAACTCTATGATACGAATACACACATCGCAAAGCAGTTGCTCAGAACGTTTCTCTGCAGGTTTCCTCAGAAGACTTCCTCGCTCACCACAAGCCTCTGGGCATCACTAAATATCCCTTCACAGATTCTTCAAAGAGAGAGTTTCGCAAATGGGCAACATAGAGTAAGCATTAACTCTGTGAAGGGAATGCACACATCAGAGATGAGAGTGTTGGAAAGCTTCTTCCTCGATTTTATTTCAGTATATTTCACTAATCGCCTTAGTCCTCGATGCGTTCCAGAATATCACTTTGTCGGATTCACATAGATGAAGCTTTCTTTACACTACATAGCTTGGAAACTACCTCGTGGATGGATCCATGAAGGGATATTTGGGATCACATTCGGGCCTATGGTCAAATAGGAAACAGAGTCAGATAAAAACTGAAGAGAAGTTTTCTGAGCAACTGCTTGCTGATGTGTGCATTCCACTCAGGGAGTTTTAATGTTCTTCTCATAAGGCACAGTTTGAACGCTGTTTCTGTAAAACAAAAAGAGTGATATTCGGAGCACATGAAAGACTATGGCAAAATGTGAAATGTCGTCCAATAAAAAAAAGAAAGAAGCACTCGAAGAAACTGCTCTCTGACATGCCTAGTCGTTACACAGGGATAAAGCTTACGCTACATTTCCCAGTTTGAAAGTCAGCCTCTGAGGGTTCTGTGAAGGGATAGTAAGTGGTAACTGGAGGACTATGTTGGGCAACGAAATGTCTCCCATAGATAATTGGAGATAAGTTTTCTGCACAACCCTTTTTTGATGTTTGTGTTCATCTCAAAGAGTTAAATCATTCTTTGGATTGAGCAGTTTGAAATCACTGTTTCTGTGGAATCTGAGAAAGGACATTTGGGGACGCTCTTTAAAATATCCTGAAAAAGACATAACCTCAGAGAGAAACCAGAAGGAACCTTTCTGTGAACCTGCTGTGTGTCACGTGAATTCCACTCACACAGTTAAGATTCTCTTTTCATTGAGCAGTACCATAACACTGTTTTTGTTTAGACTGCAAAGGGATATTCAGGAGCGATTTGAGGGTTATGGTGAGAAAGGAAACGTCTTCAGATGGAAACTGGAGAGAAGCTTTCTGAGCAGCTGCTTTGTGATGTGTGCATTCCACTCACAGAAATATACCTTTCTTCTCCTAGACGATTCCGGAATCCCTCTTGGAGAAAAAGTTACCAAGAGTCATTCAGGAGTATAGGGGCAGTATGGTGAAAAAGGAAATATCATCAGACAAACCTGGAAAGAAGATTTCTGTGAACCTGCTAAGTGTTAGATATATCTATTGATATCGCATAGTTCAAACCTTTCTTTTAATATGGAATTTGGAAGCTCCGTCATGCACGAATCCCTGAAGGGACATTTGGGAGCACACTCAGGCCTATGGTGAAAGAGGAGATATCTTCAGATAAAAACTGGATACAAGCTTTCTGAGAAACTATTTGTGATGTATGCACTCCGCTCAGGGAGTTATACCATTTTCCTCACAAGGCAGTGTTTGAACACTGTTCCTGCATAACCGAAAAACTGATATATCAGAACGCAGTGAGGATTATGACAAATAGTGAAATATACTGCAATAAAATCGAGAAAGAAGCTTTCCAAGAATCTGTTCTCTGATATGTGCATTCACTTCACAGAATTTATGCTTACTCTACATTTCCCATTTTTGAAATTCTGTCTTTTAAGAATCTGTGAAGCGATATTTAATGACGCCTAGAGGCTTGTGGTGAGCAAGGAAACATCTTCCGATGAAACCTGCAGAGTAACTTTCTGAGCAACTGCTTTGTGATGTGTGTATTCCTCTCGTAGATTTAAACCGTTATTTGAATTGAGCACATTGAAATCACTGTTTTAGTGGAATCTGAGTAAGGACATTTGGGAATGATACTTAAACATGGAGAAAGAAATATCCTCAGTAAAATGTAGAAGGAAGCTTTCTGTGAAACTACTCTCTGTCGTCTTAAATCCTCTCGCTTAGTCAAGCCTCTCCTTACGGTGAGTAGTTTTATAACCCTGTGTATGCTTATTGTGTGATGGGACATTCGGGAGCACTTTGAGCCTTATGGGGAAAAAGAAAATATGTTCAGACCAAAACTGGAGAGAAGCTTTCCTAGGAAGTGCTTTGTGACGTCTGCATTCCACTCACAGTGTTATACCTCTCTTCTCATACAGCGTTGGGGAAACCCTTTTGGAGAAACACGTACCGAGTGATATTCAGGAGCATGTGGATCCCGATGATGAAAAGGGAAATAGCCTTAGACGAAACCTGGAAAGAAACTTACTAGGAAACTACTCTGTGATATGTGTAATCATCTCACAGAGATAAAGGTTTACTTACATGACACAGCTTGAAAACTGTCATGGACGGATCTATGAAGGGACACTCGTGAGCACACTCAGGACTATGTTGAAAAAGGAAATATCTTCAGATAAAAACTGGAAAGAAGCTTTCTGTGAATCTGCCTTTTTTCTATATTTATTCTTCTGACATAGGTGAAGCTTTCTTTACATTACGCAGCTTGGAAACTCCCTCGAGGATGGATGCAAGAAGGGATATTTGGGATCACATTGGGGCCTATGGTCAAATAGGAAATATAGTCGGATAAAATCTGGAGAGAAGCTTTCTGAGAAACTGCTTGGTGATGTGTGCATCCCACTCAGGGAGTTTTAGTGTTCTTCTCATAAGGCACAGTTTGAACACTGTTCCTGTAAAACCAAAAGAGTGATATTCAGAGTACATTGAAGACTATGACAAAAAGTAACATATCGTCCAATAAAAACCAGAAAGAAGCACTCGAAGAAACTGCTCTCTGACATGCCCATTCTTTTCACAGGGTTAAAGCTTACTCTATATTTCCCAGTTTGAAAGTCCGGCTCTGAGAGTTCTGCGAAGGCATAGTATGTGGCAACTGGAGGCCTGTGTCCGGCAAGGAAATGTCTCCGATAGAAAATTGGAGAGAGGCTTTCTCCGCAACTCTTTTTTGATGTTTGTATTTATCTCAAAGTGTTAAATCATTCTTTGGATTGAGCAGTTTGAAATCACTGTGTCTGTGGAGTCTGAGAAAGGACATTTGGAGACACTCTATAGAATATCCTGAAAAAGTAATAACCTGAGAAAGAAACCAGAAGGATGCTTTCTGTGAAACTGCTCTGTGACATGTGAATTCTGCTCATACAGTTAAGCTTCTATATTCACTGAGCAGTATCATAACACTGTTTTTGTTTAGACTGCGAAGGGATATTCAGGAGTGATTTGAGGGTTATTGTGAGAAAGGAAACGTCTTCAGATAGAAACTGGTGAGAAGCTTTATGAGGAGCTGCTTTGTGACGTGTGCATTCCACTCACGGAAATATACATTTCTTCTAGAGGATTTCGGAATTCCTTTTGGAGAAAAAGCCACCAAGAGACACTCGGGAGTATAGGGATGGCTATGGTGAAAAAGGAAATATCCTCAGACAAAACTGGAAAGAAGATACGTGTGAAACTCTTTCGTGTTAAATGTATGTATTCATCTCGCATAGTTCAAACCTTTCTTATATTACGCAGTTTGGAAACTCCGTCAAGCACGAATCTGCGAAGGGACATTTGGGAGCACGTTGAAACCTACGATGAAAGAGGAGATATCTTCAGTTAAAAACTAGATAGAAGCTTTCTGAGAAACAACTTGTGATGTATGCATTCTGCACAGGGAGTTATACCTCTTTTCTCAGAAGGCAATGTTTAAACACTGCGCCAGTGTAACCGGAAAAGTGATATTTTGGAGCGCATTGAGGACTATGGCAAACAGTGAAATACAATGAAATGAAATCGAGAAAGAAGTGTTTCAAGAATCTGCTCTCTGATATGTGCATTCACTTCTCAGAATTATGCTTACTCTACATTGCCCAGTTTCTAAATTCTGTCTTTGAAGAATCTGTGAAGGGATATTTAGTGACCCCAGGAGGCTTGTTTTGAGCAAGGAAACATCTTCCATTGAAACCTGCAGAGTAACTCTCTGAGAAAGTGCTTTGCGGTGTGTGTATTTGTCTCCTAGATTTAAACCGTTCTTTGGATTGAACAGATTGAAATCACTGTTTTTGTGGAATCTGAGTAAGGACATTTGGGAATGATCCTTCAACATGGAGAAAGAAATATCCTCAGGTAAAATCCAGAAGGAAGCTTTCTGTGAAAGTAGTCTCTGTCGTCTTAATTCCTCTCACTCAGTTAAGCCAATCCTTATGTTGAGTAGTTTTATAACCCTGTGTATGTTTAGCGTGTGATGGGACATTTGGGAGCACTATGAGGCTTACGGTGAAAAAGGAAATACGTTCAGACCGAAACTGGAGAGAAGCTTTCGGAGGAACTGCTTTGTGATGTGTGCATTCCACTCACAGTGTTATACCTCTCTTCTCATACAGCGTCGGGGAAACCTTTTTGGAGAAACAGGTACCAAGTGATATTCGGAAGCATGTTGATGCCAATGATGAAAAGGGAAATAGCCTCAGACGAAACCTGGAAAGAAATTTACTAGGAAACTGCTCTGTGATATCTGTAATCATCTCACAGAGATAAAGATTTCCTTACATTACACAGCTTGAAAAGTGTCATGGATGGATCCACGAAGGGACTCTCGGGAGAACACTCAGGACTATGGTGTAAACGGAAATATCCTCCGAGAAAAACTGGAAAGAAGCTTTCTGTGAATCTGCATTTATCTATGTTTATTCTTCTCACATAGATGAAGCTTTCTTTACAATAGGTAGCTTAGAAACTCCCTCATGGATGGATCCACGAAGGGATATTTGGGATCACATTTGGGCCTATGGTCAAATAGGAAACAGAGTCAGATAAAAACTGAAGAGATTCTTTCTGAGAAACTGCTTGGTGATGTGTGCATTCCACTCAGGAAGTTTTAATGTTCTTCTCATAAGGCACAGTTTGAACACTGTTCCTGTAAAACAAAAAGAGTGATTATTGGAGCACATGGAAGACTATGGGAAAAAGTGAAATGACGTCCAATAAAAAAAAAGAAAGAAGCACTCGAAGAAACTGCTCTCTGACATGCCCAGTCGTTACACAGGGATAAAGCTTACGCTACATTTCCCAGTTTGAAAGTCGGCCTCTGAGGGTTCTGTGAAGGGATAGTAAGTGGCAACTGGAGGACTATGTCGGGCAACGAAATGTCTCCCATAGATAATTGGAGAGAAGCATTCTGTGCAACCCTTTTGTGATGTTTGTGTTCATCTCAAAGAATCAAAACATTCTTTTGATTGAGCAGTTTGAAGTCACTGTTTCTGTGGAATCTGAGAAAGGACATTTGGAGACTGTCTTTAAAATATCCTGAAAAAGACATAACCTCAGAGAGAAACCAGAAGGAACCTTTCTGTGAACCTGCTGTGTGTCACGTGAATTCCACTCACACAGTTAAGGTTCTCTTTTCATTGAGCA
Organism: Piliocolobus tephrosceles; assembly: GCF_002776525.5. NCBI lineage: Eukaryota > Metazoa > Chordata > Mammalia > Primates > Cercopithecidae > Piliocolobus > Piliocolobus tephrosceles. The sequence continues at coordinate 70,751,245 of NC_045437.1, forward strand.
GTATCATAACACTGTTTTTGTTTAGACTGCTAAGGGATATTCAGGAGTGATTTCAGGGTTATGGTGAGAAAGGAAACGTCTTCAGATGGAAACTGGAGAGAAGCTTTCTGAGCAGCTGCTTTGTGATGTGTGCATTCCACTCACAGAAATATACCTTTCTTCTCCTAGACGATTCCGGAATCCCTCTTGGAGAAAAAGTCACCAAGAGTCATTCGGGAGTATAAGGGTGGTTATGGTGAAAAAGGAAATATCGTCAGACAAACCTGGAAAGAAGATTTCTGTGAACCTGCTAAGTGTTAGATATATCTATTGATAGCTCATAGTTCAAACCTTTCTTTTAATATGGAATTTGGAACCTCCGTCATGCACGAATCCCTGAAGAGACATTTGGGAGCACACTCAGGCCTATGGTGAAAGAGGAGATATCTTCAGATAAAAACTGGATACAAGCTTTCTGATAAACTACTTTGTGATGTATGCACTCCGCTCAGGGAGTTATATCACTTTTCTCACAAAGCAGTGTTTGAACACTGTTTCTGTGTAACCAAAAATGTGATATTTCAGAGCCCAATGAGGACTATGACAAATAGTGAAATATACTACAGTAACATCGAGAAAGAAGCGTTCCAAAAATCTGTTCTCTGATATGTGCATTCACTTCACAGAATTTATGCCTAATCTACTTTGACCAGTTTCGAAATTCTGTCTTTGAATTATCTGTGAAGCGATATTTAGTGACGCTCAGAGGCTTGTGGTGAGCAAGGAAACATCTTCCGATGAAACGTGGAGAGTAACTTTCTGAGCTACTGCTTTGCGATATGTGTATTCGTCTCCTAGATTTAAACCGTTATTTGAATTGAGCAGTTTGAATCACTGTTTTTGTGGAATCAGAGGAAGGACATTTGGGAAAGATCCTTAGAAAATGGAGAAAGAAATATCCTCAGGTAAAATCCAGAAGGAAGCTTTCTGTGAAACTTCACTTGGTCGTCTTAATTCCTCTCGCTTAGTTAAGCCTCTCCTTACATAGAGTAGTTTTAGAACCCTGTGTATGCTTAGCGTGTGATGGGACATTCGGGAGCCCTTTGAGGCTTATGGGGAAAAAGGAAATATGTTCAGACCGAAACTGGAGAGAAGCTTTCCAAGGAACTGCTTTGTGACGTGTGCATTCCACTCACAGAAATATACCTTTCTTCTCCTAGAGGATTCCGGAATCCCTTTTGGAGGAAATGCTACCAAGAGACATTGGGAATATAGGGACAGCTATGGTGAAAAAGGAAATATCCTCAGACAAAACTGGAAAGAAGATTTCGGGGAAACTGCTTCGTGTTAGATATATCTATTCATCTCGCATAGTTTAAACTTTTCTTATATTATGCAGTTTGGAAACTCCGTCATGTACGAGTACGCGAAGGGACATTCGGGAGCACACTCAGGCCTATGGTGAAGGAGGATATCTCTTCAGATTAAAACTGGATAAAAGATTTGTTAGAAACAACTTGTGATGAATGCATTCTGCTCAGTGTGTTTTAACTCTTTTCTCACAAGGCAGTGTTTAAACACTGTTCCTGTGTAAATGAAAAGGTGATATTTCGGAGCACATTCAGGACTATGGCTAACAGTGTAATATACTGAAATTAAATCGAGAAAGAAGCATTCCCAGAATCTGCTTGCTGATATGTGCATTGACTTCACAGAATTTATGCTTACTCTATGTAGCCCAGTTTCGAATTTCGGTCTTTGAAGAATCTGTCAAGATATATTTTGTGACCCCCGGAGGCTTGTGGTGAGCAAGGAAACATCTTCCAATGAAACCTGCAGAGTAACTTTCTGAACAACTGCTTTGCAATGTGTGTATTCTTCTCATAGATTTACACCATTCTTTGTATTGAGAAGATTCAAATCACTCCTTTTGTGGAATCTGAGGAAGGACATTTGGGAACAATCCTTAGAACATGGAGAAAGAAATATCCTCAGGTAAGTTTAGGAAGGAAGCTTTCTGTGAAACTACTCTGTGTCATCTTAATTCCTCTTCCTTAGTTAAGGCTCTCCTTACGGTGAGTAGTTTTATATCCCTGTGTATGTTTAGCGTGTGATGGGACACTCGGGAGCACTTTGAGGCTTATGGTGAAAAAGGAAATATGTTCAGTCCGAAACTGGAGAGAAGCTTTCCGAGGAACTGCTTTGTGACGTGTGCATTCCACTCACAGAAATACACCTTTCTTCTTTTAGAGGATTCCGGAATCCCTTTTGGAGAAAAAGCAACCAAAAGACATTCGGGAATACAGGGATGGCTATGGTGAAAAACGAAATATTCTCAGACGAAAGTGGAGAAAAGATTTCTGTGAAACTGTTTCGTGTTAGACATATCTATTCATCTCGCCTAGTTCAAACCTTTCTTATATTACGCAGTTTGGAAACTCCGTCGTGTACGGATCCGTGAAGGGACATTTGGGAGCACATTCAGGCCTACGGTGAAAGAGCAGATGTCTTAAGATAAAAACTGGATAGAAGCTTTCTGAGAAACTACTTGTGAGGTATGCACTCCGCAATTTACACCTCTTTTCTCACAAGGCAGTTTTTAAACACTGTTCCTGTGTAACCGAAAAATTGACATTTCGAAATGCATTGTGGGCTATGGAAAATAGTGAAATATACTGAAATAAAATCGAGAAAGAATCGTACCACTAATCTGCTCTCTGATATGTGCATTCACTTCACCGAATTTATGCTTACCCTATGTTGTCCAGTTTCGAAATTCTGTGTTTGAAGAATTTGTGAAGGGATATTTAGTGACGCACGGAGGTTTGTGGTGAGCCAAGAAGATTCATCTTCCAATGAAACCTTCAAAGTAACTTTCTGAGCAACTGCTTTGCAATGTGTGTGTTCGTCTCTTAGATTTAAACTGTTCTTTGGATTGAGCAGATTGAAATCACTGTTTTTGTGGAATCCGAGGAAGAACATTTGGGAATGAACTTTAGAACATGAAGAAAGAAATATCCTCAGAAAAAGTCCAGAAGGAAGCTTTCTGTGAAACTACACAGTGACTTTTTAATTCCTCTCGCTGAGTTAAGCCTCTCCTTACATTAAGTAGTTTTATAACCCTGTATATGTTTAGCGTGTGATGCGATATTAGGGAGCACTTTGAGGCTTATGGTGAAAAAGGAAATACGTTCAGACCGAAACTGGAGAGAAGCTTTCCGAGGAAATGCTTTGTGATGTGTGCATTCCACTCACAGTGTTATACCTCTCTTCTCATACAGCGTTGGAGAAACCCTTTTGGAGAAACAGGTACCAAGTGATATTCGGGAGCATGTTAATGCCGATGATGAAAAGGGAAATAACCTCAGACAAAATCTGGAGAGAAGCTTTCTAGGAAACTACTCTGTGATATCTGTAATCCTCTCACATAGATAAATGTTTCCTTACATAACACAGCTTGAAAACTGTCATGGAGGGCTCCGCAAAGGGACTTTCATGAGCACACTCAAGACCATGGTGAAAAAGGAAATATTTTCGGATAAAAACCGGAAAGAAGCATTCTGTGAACCTGCTTTTTTCTTTGTGTATTCTTCTCACATAGCTGAAACTTTCTTTACATTACACAACTTGGAGACTCCCTCGTGGATGGATCCACGAAGGGATATTTGGGATCACATTAGGGCCTATGATCAAATAGGAAATATACTCAGATAAATTCTGGAGAGAAGCTTTCTGAGAAACTGCTTGGTGATGGGTGCATTCCACTCAGGGAGTTTTAATGTTCTTCTCATCAGGCACAGTTTGAACACTGTTCCTGTAAAATGCAAAGAGTGACATTCGGCGCACATTGAAGATTACGGCAAAAAGTGAAATGTCGTCAAATAAGAAACAGTAACAAGCACTCGAAGAAACTGTTCTCTGACATGCCCAGTCTTTTCACAGGGTTAAAGTTTAGTCTATATTTCCCAGTTTGAATGTCGCCCTCTGAGGGTACTGCGAAGGGATACTAAGTCGTGACCGGAGGCCTGCTTCGTGCAAGGAATTGTGTCCCATCAAAAATTGGAGAGAAGAATTCTGCGCAACCCTTTTGTGATGTTTGTGTTCGTCTCAAAGAGGTAACATATCCTTTGGATTACGCAGTTTGAAATTACTGTTTTTGTGGAATCTGAGAAAGGACATTTGGAGACGCTCTTTAGAATATCCTGAAAAAGACATAACCTCAGAGAGAAACCAGAAGGAATCTTTCTGTGAACCTGCTGTGTGTCACGTGAATTCCGCTCACACAGTTAAGTTTCTCTTTTCATTGAGCTGTATCATAACACTGTTTTTGCTTGGACTGCGAAGGGATATTAAGGAGTGATTTGAGGATTACGGTAAGAAAATAAATGTCTTCAGATAGAAAATGAAGAGAAGCTTCCTGAGGAGCTGCTTTGTGACATGTGCATTTCACTCACAGAAATATACGTTGCTTCTCCTAGAGGATTCCGGAATCCCTTTTTTTTTATTCTTATTTTTATTATACTTTAAGTTCTAAGGTACATGTGCATAACGTGCAGGTTTTTTACATGTGTATACTTGTGCCATGTTGGTGTGCTGCACCCATCAACTCGTCAGCACCCATCAATTCATCATTTATATCAGGTATAACTCCCCAATGCAATACCTACTTCCCTCCCCCCTCCCCCCCAGCCCAGTGTGTGATGTTCCCCTTCCCGAGTCCAAGTGAACTCATTGTTCAGTTCCCACCTATGAATGAGAACATGCGATGTTCGGTTTTCTCTTCTTGTGATAGTTTGCTAAGAATGATGGTTTCCAGCTGCATCCATGTCCCTACAAAGGATGCAAACTCATCCTTTTTTATGGCTGCATAGTATTCCATGGTGTATATGTGCCACATTTTCTTCATCCAGTCTGTCACTGATGGACATTTGGGTTGATTCCAAGTCTTTGCTATTGTGAATAGTGCCACAATAAACATACGTGTGCATGTGTCTTTGTAGTAGAATAATTTATAATCCTTTGGCTATATACCCAGTAGTGCGATCGCTGGGTCATATGGTACTTCTAGTTCTAGATCCTTGAGGAATTGCCATACTGTTTTCCATAATGGTTGAACTACTTTACAATCCCACCAACAGTGTAAAAGTGTTCCTATTTCTCCACATCCTCTCCAACACCTGTTGTTTCCTGATTTTTTAATGATTGCCATTCTAACTGGTGTGAGATGGTATCTCATTGTGGTTTTGATTTTCATTTCTCTGATGGCGAGTGATGATGAGCATTTTTTCATGTGTCTGTTGGCTGTATGAATGTCTTCTTTTGAGAAATGTCTGTTCATATCCTTTGCCCACTTTTTGATGGGGTTGTTTGTTTTTTTCTTGTATATTTGTTTGAGTTCTTTGTAGATTCTGGAAATTAGCCCTTTGTCAGATGAATAGTTTTTGCGTTCTTCTCATAAGGCACAGTTTGAACACTGTTCCTGTAAAACCAAAAGAGTGATATTCGGAGCACATTGAAGACAATGGCAAAAAGTGAAATGTCGTCCAATAAAAAAAAGAAAGATACGCTCAAAGAAACTGCTCTCTCACATGCCCATTATTTTCACAGGGCTAAAGCTTACTCTGCATTTCCCCATTTGAAAGTGGGCCTCTGAGGTTTCTGCGAAGGGAAAGTAAGTGGCAACCATAGGTCTTTGTCGAGCAAGGAAATATCTCACTTCGAAAATTGGAGAGAAGCTTTCTGCACAACACTTTTGCGATGTTTGTATTCATCACAAAGAGTTAAATCATTCTTTGGTCTGAGCAGTTTAAAATCACTGTTTCTGTGGAATCTGAGAAAGGACATTTGGAAACGCTCTTTAGAATACACTGAAAAAGAAATAACCTCAGAGAGAAACCAGAAGGAAACTTTCTCTGAACCTGCTCTGTGTCACGTGAATATGCTCACACAGTGAAGCTTCTCTTTTCATTGAGCAGTATCATAAAACTGTTTTAAATTTGACTGCGAAGGAATATTCAGGAGAGATTTCAGGGTTATGGTGAGAAAGGAAACGTCTTCAGATGGAAACTGGAGAGAAGCTTTCTGAGGAGCTGCTTTGTGATGTATGCATTCTACTCACAGAAATATACCTTTCTTCTCCTAGAGGATCCGGGAATCCCTTTTGGTGAAAAAGCTACCGAGAGACATTTGGAGTATAGGGACGGCTATGGTGAAAAAGGACATATCCTCAGACAAAGCTGGAAATAAGATTTCTGTGAAACTGCTTCGTGTTAGATATATCTATCATCTAGCATAGTTCAAACCTTTCTTATATTACGCAGTTTGGAAATCCGTCATGCACGAATACGAAAGGGACTTTCAGGAGCACATTCAGGCCTACGGTGAATGAGGAGATATCTTCAGATAAAAACTAGATACAAGCTTCCTGGGAAAATACTTGTGATGTATGCATTCCGCTCAGGGAGTTATACCTCTTTTCTCACAAGTCAATGTTCAAACACTCTTCCTGTGTAACCGAAAAGGTGATATTTCAGAGCACAGTGAGGACTATGGCAAAGAGTGAAATATACTGAAATAAAATAGAGAAAGTAACGTTAGAAGAATCTGTTCTCTGATATGTGCATTCACCTCACAGAATTTATGCTTACTCTATGTTGCCCAGTTTCGAAATTCTGAATTTGAAGAATTTATGAAGGGATATTTAGTGAAGCCCAGAGGCTTGTGTTTAGCAAGGAAACATCTTCCAATGAAACCTGCAGAGTAACTTTCTACGCAACTGCTTTGCGATGTGTGTATTCACCTCATAGATGTAAACCGTTTTTTGGATTGAGCAGGTTGAAATCACTGTTTTTGTGGAATCTGAGGAAGGACATTTGGGAACAACCGTTAGAACATGGAGAAGAAATATCCTCAGGTAAAATACAGAAGGAATCTTTTTGTGAAAGTACTCTGTGTCATCCTAATTTCTCTCACTTAGTTAAGCGTCTCCTTATGTTCAGTAGTTTTACAACCCTGTGTATGTTTAGCGTGTGATGGGACATTCAGGAGCACTTTGAGGTTTACGATGAAAAAGGAAATACGTTCAGACCGAAACTGGAAAGAAGCTTTCCAAGAAACTGCTTTGTGACGTGTGCAGTCCACTCTCAGTGTTATACCTCTCTTCTCATACAGCGTTGGGGAAACCCTTTTGGAGAACCAGGTACCAAGTGATATTCGGGAGCATGTTGATGCCGATGATGAAAAGGGAAATAGCCTCAGACAATATCTCGAAAGAAGCTTTATAGGAAACTACTCTGTGATATTTGTAATCATCTCACAGAGATGAAGGTTTCCTTACATTACACAGCTTGAAAACTGTCATGGATGGATCCACTAAGGGACTTTCATGAGCACACTCAGGACTATGGTGAAAAAGGAAATTGGAATGAAGTTTCTGTGAATCTGCTTTGGTCTATGTTTACTTTTCTCACATGGATGGAGCTTTCTTTACATTATGCAGCTTGGAAACTCCCTCGTGGATGGATTCACGAGGGGACATTTTTGATCACATTTGGGCCTATGGTCAAATAGAAATAGAGTCAGATAAAAACTGGAGAGAAGCTTTCTGAGAAACTGCTTGGTGATGTGTGCATTCCACTCCGGGGTTTTAATGTTCTTCTCATAAGGCACAGTTTGAACACTGTTCCTGTAAAATCAAAAAGGTGATGTTTGGAGTACATTGAAGATTATGGCAAAAAGTGAAACGTCGTCCAATAAAAAACAGAAAGAAGCACTCGAAGAAACTGCTCTCTGACTTGTCAATACTTTTCACAGCGTTAAAGCTTCCTCTAGATTTCCCAGTTTGAAAGTCGGTCTTTGAGGGTTCTGCGAAGGGATAGTAAGTGGCAACCAGAATTCGTTTTCGAGCAAGAAAATGTCCTCCATCAAAAACTGGAGAGAAGGTTTCTGTGCAATGCTTTTGTGATGTTTGTATTCATCTCATAGGGTTAAATTATTCTTTGGAATGAGCAGTCAGAAATCACTGTTTCTATATAATCTGAGAAAGGACATTTGGAAACGCTCCTTAGAATATCCTGAAAAAGAAAAAACCTCAGAGAGAAACCAGAAGGAAGCATTCTGTCAAACTGCTCTGTGTCACGTGAATTCCGCTCACACAGTTAAGCTTCTCTTTTCATGCAGCTGTATCATAACACTGTTTTTTTTTTTTTAGTCTGTGAAGGGATATTCGGGAGGGCTTTGAGGCTTATGGTGGGAAAGGAAACGTCTTCAGATAGAAACGGGAGAGAAGCTTTCTGAGGAGCTGCTTTGTGACTTGTGCATTCCACTCACAGAAATATACTTTTCTTCTCCTAGAGGATTCCGGAAACCCTTTTGGAGAAAAAGCTAACAAGAGGTATTAGGGAGTACAGCGACGACTATGGTGAAAAAGGAAATATCATCAGACAAAAACTGGAAAGAAGATTTCTGTGAAACTGCTTTGTGTTAGATATATTTATTCATCTGGCATAGTTAAAACTTTAATTATATTATGCAGTTTGGAAACTCCGTCATGCACACATCCGCGAAGAGATGTTCGGAGGCACATTCAGGCCTACGGTGAAAGAGGAGATATCTTCAGTTAAAAACTGGATAGAAGCTTTCTGAGACACTACTTTGTGATGTATACATTTCACTCAGGGGGATATACCTCTTTTCTCACAAGGCAGTGTCTGAACACTGTTCCTGTGAAACTGAAAAAGTGGTATTTCGGAACACATTGAGGACTATGGCGAATAGTGAAATATACTGAAATAAAATCGAAGAAGAAGTGGTCAAGAATCTGCTCTCTGCTATGTACACTCAATTCACAGAGTTAATGTTTACTCTATGTTGCTCAGTTTCGAAACTCTGTCTTTGAAGAATCTGTGAAGGGAAATTTATTGACGCCTGGAGGCTTGTGGTGAGTGAGGAAAAGCTTTCTGATGATATCGGCAGATAAACTTTCTGAGCCACTACATTTTTATGTGTGTATTCACCTCATAGATTTAAACCGTTCTTTGTATTGAGCAGCTTGAAATCACGGTTTTTGTGGAATCTGAGGAAGGACATTTGGGAACCATCTTTAGAATATGGAGAACGAAATATTCAAAGGAAAATTCCAGTAGGAAGCTTTGAGTGAAACTGCTTTGTGTCATCTTAACTACTCTCACCTCTTTAAGGTTCTTTTTTCATTGAGCAGTTTTCTACATCTGTGTATGTTTAGCGTGTGAGGGGATATTTGGGAGCACTTTGAGGCTAACGGTGAAAAAGGAAATATGTTCAGACCTAAACTGGAGACAATATTTCCGAAAAACTGCTTTGTGGCGTGTGCTTTAAGCTCACATTGTTATACCTCTCTTCTCATACTGCGTGGGGGAAACCCTTTTGGAGAAACAGGTACCAAGCGATATTCAGGAGCATGTTGATGACAATGGTGAAAAGGGAAACAGCCTCAGACAAAAATTGCAAAGAAGTTTTATAGGAAACTACTCTGTGATATGTGTAATCATCTAGATAAATTTATCTTTAAATTCATAGATAAAGCTTTCTTTACATTATGCAGCTTGGAAACTGTCATAGACTGATCCACTAAGGGACTTTTGAGAGCACATTCTGGACTATGGTGAAAAAGGAAATATCTTCACATAAAAACTTGAAAGAAGCCTTCTGTGAATCTGCTTTTTGCTATGTTTATTCATCTCACATAGATGAAGCTTTCTTTACATTACGCAGCTTGGAGACTCCCTCCTGAATGGATCTGTGAAGGGAAATTAGGGATCACTTTCTGGCCAAAGGTGAAAGAGGAAGTATAGTCAGATAAAAACTGGAGAGAAGCTTCCTGAGAAACTGCTTGGTGATGTGTGCATTCCACTCAGGGAGTTATAGCTTTCTTCTCATAAAGCACAGTTTGAAGACTGTTCCTGTAAAACCAAAAGAGTGATATTCGGAGCACATTGAAGACTATGGCAAAAAGTGAAATGTCGTCCAATAAAACACAAAAAGAAGCACTCGAAGAAACTGCTCTCTGACATGTCCATTCTTTTCCTAGGGTTAAAGTTTACTCTACAATTCCCAGTTTGAAAGTCGGTCTTTGAGGTGTCTGTGAAGGGACAATAAGTGGCGACTGGAGGCCTGTGTGAGGAAAGGAAATGACTTCCATCGAAAGTTGGAGAGATGCTTTCTGCGCAACTCTTTTCTGATGTTTGTATTCATCTCATAGCGTTAAATCATTGTTTGGATTGAGGAGTTGGAAATCACTGTTTCTGTGGAATCTGAGAAAGGACATTTGTAAACACTCTTTAGAATATCCTGAATAACAAATAACCTCTGACAGAAACCAGAAGGAATCTTTCTCTGAAACATCTCTTTTTCACGTGAATTCCACTCAGACAGTTAAGCTTCTCTTTTCATTGAGCTGTATCGTAACACTGTTTTTGTTTAGTCTGCGAAGGGATATACTGGAGGGATTTGAGGCTTACGGTGAGAAAGGAAACGTCTTCAGATATAGACTGGAGAGAAGCTTTCTGAGGAGCTGCTTTGTGACGTGTGCATTCCACTCATAGAAATATAACTTTCTTCACCTAGAGGATTACGGAATCCCTTTTGGAGAAAAACCTACCAAGAGATATTCAGGAATATAGTGACGACTATGGTGAAAAAGCGAATATCCTCAGACAAAAACTGGAAGGAAGATTTCTGTGAAACTGCTTTGTGTTAGATATATTCATTCATCTTGCATAGTTAAAACTTAATTATATTACGCAATTTGGAAAAAACGTCATGCACAGATTCTCGAAGGGACATGCGGGAGCACATTCAGGCCTACGGTGAAAGTGGAGATACCTTCAGATAAAAACTGGATAGAAGCTTTCTGAGAAACTACCTTGTGATGTATGTATTCCACTCAGGGAGTTATAAATTTTTTTCCACAAGGTAGTATTTGAACACTGTTCCGGTGAAACCGAAAAAGTGACATTACAGAACGCATTGAGGACTATGGGGAATAGTGAAATATACTAAAATAAAATCCAGGAAGAAGCGTTCGAAGAATCTGCTGTCTGATATATGTATTCACTTCACAGAGGTAATGCTTACTCTATGTTTGCCCAGTTTCGAAACTCTGTCTTTGGAGAATCACTGAAGGGATATTTAGTGATGCCCAGAGGCTTATGGTGAACAAGGAAACGTCTTCCGATGAAACCTGCACAGAAATGTTCTGAGCAACTGCTTTGTGATGTGTGTGTTAGTCTCATAGAGTTAAACCATTCTTTGTATTGAGCAGCTTGAAATCACTCTTTTTGTGGAATCTGAGGAAGGACATTTGGGAACTATCCTTAGTATAGGGAGAAAACAATATCCTCAGGTAAAATCTAGAAGGAACCTTTCTGTGAAACTGCTCTGTGTCGTCTTAATTCCTCTCACTTAGTTAAGCCTCTCCTGACGTTGAGTAGTTTCATCACCCTGTGTATGTTTAGCGTGTAATGTGATATTCGGGAGGACTTTGAGGGTAATGTTGAAAATATGTTCAGACCAAAACTGGAGAGAAGATTTCCAAGGAATTGCTTTGTGACGTGTGCATTCCAGTCACAGTGTTATACCTCTCTTCTCATACATCATCAGGGGAACCCTTTTGGACAAAGAGGTACCAAGCGATATTCGGGAGCGTGTTGATGCTGATGGTGAAAAGGGAACTAGACTCAGACAAAAACTGGAAAGAAGCATTGTAGGAAACTACTCTGTGATTTGTGTAATCATCTCACATAGATAAAGGTTTCTTTACATTACTCAGCTTGGAAACTGCCATGGACGAATCCACGAAGGGACCTTCGGGAGCACATTCTGGACTATGGTGAAAAAGGAAATATTTTCAGATAAAAACTGGAAAGAAGCTTTCTGTGAATCTGCTTTTGCTATGTTTATTGATCTCACATAGATGAAGTTTTCTTTACATGATGCAGCTTGGAAACTCCCTCGTGGATGGATTCGCAAAGGGATATTTGGGATCACATTCAGGCCTATGGTGAAAGAGGAAATATAGTAAGAAAATACTGGAGCGGAGTTTCTGAGACACTGCTTGGTGACATGTGTATTCCACTTAGGGAGATATAACTTTCTTCTCATAAGGCACAGTTTGAACACTGTTCCTGTAAAACCAAAAGAGTGATATTCAGAGCACATTGAAGACTATGGCAAAAAGTGAAATGTCGTCCAATAAAAAACAGAAAGAGGCACTCGAAGAAACTGCTCTCTGACATGTCCATTCTTTTCACGGGTTAAAGCTTACTCTACATTTCCCAGTTTGAAAGTCGGTCTTTGAGGGTTAAGCAAAGAGATTGTCAGTGGTAACCAGAGGTCTGAGTGAGGCAACCAAATATCTTCCATCGAAAACTGGAAAGAAGTTTTCTGGGCAACTCTTTTGTGACGTTTGCATTCATCTCAGAGAATTAAATCATTCTTTGGATTGAGCAGTTTGAAATCACTGCTTCTGTGGAATCTGAGAAAGAACATTTGGAAACCTTTAGAATACCATGAAAAAGAAATAACCTCAGAGAGAAACCAGAAGAAAGCTTTCTGTGAAACTTCTCTGGGTCACGTGAATTCAGCTCACACAGTTAAGCTTCTCATTTCATTGATCAGTATCATAACACTGTTTTTGTTTAGTATTCGAAGGGATATTCTGGAGCATTTCGAGGCTTATGATGAGAAAGGAATCATCTTTAGACAGAAACTGGAGAGCAGCATTCTGTGGAGCTGCCTTGTGACATGTGCATTCCACTCACAGAAATATACGCTTCTCATCATAGAGGATTCCGGAATTCCTTTTGGAGAAAAACCTACCAAAAGACATTAGGGATTATAGGGACAGATATGGTGAAGAAGGAAATGTCCTCAGACAAAAACAGAAAAGAAGATTTCAGTGAAACTGCTTTGTGTTAGATACATTTATTAATCTTGCATAGTTAAAACGTTTTTTATATTACGCAGCTTGGAAACTCCGTCATGAACAGATCCACGAGGAACATTCGGGAGCACATTCAGACCTACGGTAAAAAAGGAGATATCTTCAGATAAAAACTGGATAGAAACTTTCAGATAAACTCCTTTCGGTGTATGCATTCCACTTAGGGACTTATGCCTCTTTTCTCACAAGGCAGTGTTAGAACACTGTTCCTGTAAAATCAAAAAGTGATATTTCGGGCCACATGAGTACTATGGCGAATAGTGAAATATACTGAAATAAAATCGAGGAAGAAGCGTTCCAAGAATATGCTCTCTGA
>NC_045437.1:70764618-70801478 GCF_002776525.5 Piliocolobus tephrosceles
CCAAGAATATGCTCTCTAATATGTGCATTCACTTCACAAAGTTAATGCTTACTCGATGTTGCCCAGTTTCGAAACTCTGTCTTTGTAGAATCTGTGAAGGGATATTTAGTGATGCCCGGAGGCTTGTGCTGAATAAGGAAACGTTTTCCAATGAATCATGTAGAGAAACATTCTGAGCAACTGCTTTGCGATATATCTATTCGTCTTCTGGAGTTAAACCATTCTTTGGAAGGAGCAGCTTGAAATCACTCTTTTTGTGGAATCTCAGGAAGAACATTTGGGAACGATCCTTAGAATATAGAGAAAGAAATATCCTCAGGTAAAATCCAAAAGGAAGATTTCTGTGAAACTTCTCTGTGTCGTCTTAATTCCTCTCACTCAGATAAGCCTCGCTTTTCATTGAGCAGTTTTCTAGCCCTGAGAATGTTTAGCATATGATGGGATATTCGGGAGCACTTTGAGGCTAATGGTGAAAAAGCAAAAATATTCAAACCGAACCTGGAGAGAAGCTTTCTGAGGAGCTCCTTTGTGACGTGTGCATTCCAGTCACCGTGTTATACCTCTATTCTCATATCACGTTGGTTAAACCCATTTGGAGAAACAGGTAGCAGGTGATATTTGGGAGAATTTTGATGCCAATGGTGGAAAGGGACATAGCCTCAGACAAAAACTGGAAAGAAGCTTCCTAGGAAACTACCGTGTGATATGTGTAATCATATCAGATAGATAAAGCTTGCTTTACATTATGCAGCTTGGAAACTGTCATGGACGGATCCACGAAGGGACCTTCGGGAGCACATTCTGGACTATGGTGAAAAAGGAAATATCTTCAGATGAAAACTGGAAAGAAGCTTTCTGTGAATATGCGTTTTGTTATGTTGATTCATCTCACATAATTGAAGCTTTCTTTACATTACGCAGCTTAGAAACTCCCTCGTGGATAGATCTGCGAAGGGATATTTGGGATCACATTCGGGCCTATGGTTTAAGAGGAAATATAGTCAGATAAAAACTGGAGAGGAGCTTTCTGAGAAACTGCTTGGTGATGTGTGCATTCCACTCAGGGAGTTATAACTTTCTTCCCATAAGCCACAGTTTGAACACAGTTCCTCTGAAACCAAAAGTGTGATATTCGCAGCACGTTGAAGACTATGGCAAAAAGTGAAATGTCATCCAATAAAAAACAGAAAGAAGCACTCTAAGAAACTGCTCTCTGATATGTCCGTTCTTTTTACAGGTTTAAAGCTTACTCTACATTTACCAGTTTGCAAGTCGGTCTTTGAGGGTTCTGCGAAGGGACAGTAAGTGGCGACGGGAGGCCTCTGTGAGGCAAGGAACTGTCTTCCATCGAAAATCGGAGAGAAGCTTTCTGTGCAACTCTTTTGTGATGTTGGTATTCATCTCATAGAGTTAAATCATTCTTTGGATTGGGCAGTTTGAAATCACTGTTTCTCTGGAATCTGAGAAAAGATATTCGGTAACGCTCTTTAGAATATCCTGAAAAAGAAATAACCTCAGAGAGAAACAGGAAGGAACCATTCTGTGAAACTGTTCTGTGTCAGGTGAATTCCTCTCACACAGTTAGGCTTTTCTTTTCATTGAGCTGTATCATAACACTGTTTTTGTTTGGTCTGCAAAGTGATACTCTGGAGGGCTTTGAGGCTTATGGTGAGAAAGGAAACATCTTCAGATAGAAACTGGAGTAAAGATCTCTGAGGACCTGCTTTGTGACGTGTGCATTCCACTCACAGAAATATACCTTTCTTCTGCTAGAGCATTCCGGAAGGCCTCCTGGGGAAAAAGTTATTAAGAGATATTCGGGAGTATAACGATGACCACGGTGAAAAAAGAAATAACCTCAGAAAAAACTGGAAAGAAAATTTCTGTGAAACTGCTTTGTGTTACATATATTTATTCATCTCCCTTTGTTAAAACTTTAATTATATTACGCAATTTGGAAACTCCGTCATGCATAGATCCGTGAAGGGACATTCGGGAGCAGTTCAGGCCTATGGTGAATGAGGAGATATCTTCAAATAGAAACTGGAGAGAAGCATTCTGAGAAATTACTTTGTGATTTATGCATTCCACTCAGGGAGTTTTACCTCTTTTCTCACAATTCAGTGTTTGAACACTGTTCCTGTGAAACCGAAAAAGTGATATTTCAGAACGCTTCGAGGACTATGGCGAATAGTGAAATATACAGAAATAAAATAGAGGAAGAAGCATTCCAAGAATCTGCGCTCTGATATGTGCATTCACTTCACAGAGTTAATGTTTACTCTATGTTGCCCCGTTTCGAAACTCTGTCTTTGAAGAATCTGCGAAGGGATACTTAGTGACCCCCAGAGGCTTGTGGTGAGCAAGGAAACGTCTTCTGATGAAACCTGCAGAGAAACGTTCTGAGCAACTGCTTTGGGATGTGTGTGTTCATCCTCTAGGGTTAAATCATTCTTCGTATTGATTAGCTTGAAATCACCGTTTTTGTGCAATCTGAGGAAGAACATTTGGGAAAAATCCTTAGAATATGGAGAAAGAAATATCCTCAGGTAAAATATAGAGGGAAGCTTTCTGAGAAACTGCTCTGTGTCGTCTTAATTCCTCTCACTCAGATAAGCCTCTGTTTTCATTGAGTGGTTTTCTAGCCCTGTGTATGTGGAGCTTGTGATGGCATATTCGGGAGCACCTTGAGCCTAACAGTGAAAAAGGAAATATGTTCAGACCGAAACTGGAGGGAAGCTTTCCAAGGAACTGCTTTGTGTCGTATGCATTCCAGTCACAGTGTTATACCTCTCTTCTCATACAGCATCGGGGAAACCCTTCTGGAGAAACAGGTAACAAGTGATATTCCAGAGCATGTTGCTGCCAATGGTGAAAAGGGAAATAGCCGCAGACAAAAACCGGAAAGAAGCTTTCTAGGAAACTACACTGTGATAAGTGTAATCATCTCACATCGATAAAGCTTTTCTTACATTACACAGCTTGGAAACTGTCATGAACGGATCCACGCGGGGCCCTTCGGGAACACATGCAGGACTATGGTGAAAAAGGAAATATCGTCAGATAAAAATGGTAAAGAAACTTTCTCTCAATCTGCTTTTTGCTATGTTTATTCATTTCACATACATGAAGCCTTCTTTACATTTCACACCTTGGAAACTCCCTCATGGATGGATATGTGAAAGGATATTTGAGATGACATTCGGGCCAATGGTGAACGAGAAAATATAGTCAGATTAAAACTGAAGAGAAGCTATCTCAGAAACTGCTTGCTGTCATGTGCATTCCACTCAGAGAGTTATAACTTTCTTCTCATGAGGCACAGTTTGAACACTGTTCCTGTAAAGCCAAAAGAGTGATATTCGCAGCACATTGAAGACCATGGCACAAAGTGAAATGTTGTCAAAATAAAAAAAGAAAGGAGCAATGGAGAAAACTGCTCTCTGACATATCCATTCTTTTCACAGTTTTAAAGCTTACTCTTCATTTGCCAGTTTGAAAGTCGGTCTTTGAGGGTTCTGCAAAGGGATAGTAAATGGCGACAGGAGGCCTGTGTGAGGCAAGGAAATGTCTTCCACCGAAAATCAGATACTAGATTTCTGTGAAACTCATTTGTGATGTATGTATTCATCTTCTAGAGTTAAATTATTCTTTGGATTGAGCAGTTTGAAATCACTGTTTCTGTGGAATCTGAGAAAGGACATTTGGAAATGCTCTTTTGAATATCCCGAAAAAGAAATAACCTCAGAGAGAAACCAGAAGGAAGCTTTCTGTGAAACTGCTCTGTGTCACGTGAATTCTGCTCACACAGTTAAGCTTCTCTTTTCATTCAGCTGTATCATACTGTCTTTGTTTACACTGCGAAGGCATATTCTGGAGGGCTTTGAGGATTATAGTGAGAAAGGAAACGTCTTCAGAGAAAAACTGGAGAGACACTTTCTGAGGAGCTTCTTTGTCATGTGTGCATTCCACTCACAGAAAAATACCTTTCTTCACTTAGAGGATTCCGGATTCCATTTTGGAGAAAAAGCTACCAAGAGATATTCGGGAGTATAGCGACGATGATGGTGAAAAAGGAAATATCCTCAGACAAAAACTAGAAAGAAGATTTCTGTGAAACTGCTTTGTGTTAGATATATTTATTCGTCTCGCATAGTTAAAACTTTAATTATATTATTCAGTTTGGAAACTCCGTCATGCACAGAAACGTGAAGGTACATTCGGGATTACATTCAGGCCTACAGTGAAGGAGGAGATATCTTCAGATAAAAACTGGATAGAAGCTTTTTGAGAAACTACTTTGTGATGTATGTATTCCACTCAGGGAGTTATACCTCTTTTCTCACAAGGCAGTGCTTGCACATGTTCCTGTGAAACTGAAAAAGTGATATTTCAGAATGCATTGAGGACTATGGCGAATAGTGAAATATACTGAAATAAAATCGAGGAAGCAGCACTCCAAGAATCTGTTCTCTGATATGTCCATTCACTTCACATAGTTAATGTTTACTCTACGTTGCCCAGTTTCGAAACTATGTCTTTGAAGAATGTGTGAAGGGATATTAGGACGCACGGAGGCTTCTGGTGAGTGAGGAAATGTGTTCCGATGAAACCTGCAGAGAAACGTTCTGAGCAACTGCTTTGCGATGTGTCAACTCGTCTCCTAAAGTTAAACCATTCTTTGGTTTAAGCAGCTTGAAATCACTGTTTTTGTGGAATCTGAGAAAGGACATTTGGGAACGATCCTTAGAATATGGAGAAAGAAATATCCTCAGGAAAAATCCAGTAGGAAGCTTTCTGTGAACCTGCTCTGTGTTGTCTTAATTCCTCGAGCTCAATTAAGCCTCTCATTTCATTGATCAGTTTTCTAACCCTCTGTATGTTTAGCCTGTGATGGGATATTCGGGAGCATTTTGAGGCTTACAATATAAAAGGAAATATGTTCAGACCGAAACTGGAGAGAAGCTTTCCCAGGAACTGCTTTGTGACGTGTGCATTCCAGTCACACTGTTATATCTCTCTTCTTATACAGCGTCGGGGAAACCATTTTGGAGAAACAGGTACCAGGTGATATCTGATAGCATATAGATGCCGATGGTGGAGAGGGAAATAGCCTCAGTCAAAAACTGGAAAAAGCTTTCTAGGACACGACTCTGTGATATGTGTAATCATCTCACACAAATAAACTTTCTTTACATTACGCACTTTGGAAACTCTCATGGACAGATCCAAGAAAAGACCTTCAGGAGTACATACCAGACTATGGTGAGAAAGAAAATATCTTCAGATAAAAATTTGAAAGAAGCTTTCTGAGAATCTGCTTTTTGCTACGTTTATTCATCTCACATAGATGAAGCTTTCTTTACATTACGCAGCTTGGAAACAGCCTCAGGGATGGATCCGCGAATGGATATTTGGGATCACATTCTGTCCTGTGGTGAAATAGCAAATATAGTCAGATAAAAACTGGAGAGAAGTTTTCTGAGAAACAGCTTGGTTATGTGAGAATTCCACTCAGGGAGTTATAACTTTCTTCTCATAAGACACAGTTTGAGCATGGTTATTATAAAACCAAAAGAGTGATATTCGGAGCACATTTAAGACTATGGCAAAAAGTGAAATGTCGTCCAATAAAACACAGAAAGAAGCACTCGAAGAGACTACTCTCTAACATGTCCATTCTTTTTACAGTGCTAAAGCTTACTCTACATTTCCCAGTTTGAAAGTCGGTCCTTGAGGTTTCTGCGAAGGCATAGTAAGTGTTGACCGGAGGCCTGAGTGAGGCAAGGAAATGTCTTCCATCGAAAATCAGAGAGAAGCTTTCTGTGCAACTGTTTTGTGATGTTTGTTTTCATCTAATAGAGCTAACTCATGCTTTGGATTGAGCAGTTTGAAATCACTGTTTCTGTGGAATCTGAGAAAGGACATTCGGAAATGCTCTTTAGAATATCCTGAAAAAGAAATAACCTCAGAGAGAAACCAGAAAGAAGCTTTCTGTGAAACTGCTCTGTGTCACGTGAATTCCACTCACACAGTTAAGCTTCTCTTTTCATTGAGCTGTATCAATACGTTCTTCTGGTTTAATCTGCAAAGGGATATTTTGGAGGGCTTTAAGGCTTACAGTTAGAAAGGAAACGTCATCAGATTGTATCTGGAAGGAAGCTTTCTGAGGAGCTGCTTTGTGACGTGTGCATTCCACTCACAGAAGTATACCTTTCTTCTCATAGAGGATTCCGGAATCCCTTTTGGAGAAAAAGCTACCAAGAGACATTCGGGAATGTAGCATGGACAATGGTGAAAAAGGCTATATCCTCAGACAAAAACTGGAAAGAATATATCTGTGAAACTGCTTCGTGTTTGATATATTATTTTGTCTTGAATAGTTAAAACTTTCATTATATTACACAAGTTGTAAACTCCGTCATGCACAGATCCACAAAGGGACGTTCAGCACCACATTCAGGCCTATAGTGGAAGAGGAGATATCTTCAGATAAAAACTGGATAGAAGCTTTCTGAGACACTACTTTGTGATGTATGCATTCCACTCAGGGAGTTATACCTCTTTTCTCACAAGGCAGTGTTTGAACACTGTTTCATCTGAAACCAAAAAAGTGAAATTTCGGAACACATTGAGGACTATGGCAAATAATGAATTTTACTGAAATAAAATCGAGGAAGAAGCGTTCCAAGAATCTGCCCTCTAATATGTGCATTCACTTCACAGTGTTAATGCTTACTCTATGTTTCCCAGTTTCCAAACTCTGTCTATGAAGAATCTGTGAAGGGATATTTAGTGACGCCCATATTCTCGTGGTGAGCCAGGAAATGTCTTCCGATGAAACCTGCAGAGAAACGTTCTGAACAACTGCTTGACGATGTGTGTATTAATCTCATAAAGTTAAACCATTCCTTGGATTGAGCAGCTTGAAATCACTGTTTTGGTGGAATCTGAGGAAGCACATTTGGGAATGATCCTTGGAATATGGAGAAAGAAATATCCTCAGGAAAAATCCAGAAGGAAGCTTTCTGTGAAACTGCTCTGTGTTGTCTTAATTCCCGTCGCACAGTTAAGCCTCGCATTTCATTGAGCAATTTTCTAACCCTGTGTATGTTTAGCATGTGATGGCATATTCGGGAGCACTTTGAGGCTAACGGTGTAAAAGGAAATATGATGAGACCGAAACTGGACAGAAGCTTTCAGAGAAACTCCTTTGTGACGTGTGCATTCCACACACAGAAATATATCTTTCTTCTCCTAGAGGATTCCGGAATCCCTTTTGGAGAAAAAGCAACCAAGATATATTCAGGAGTATAGCGATGACTATGTTGAAAAAGGAATTATTCTCAGACAAAAACTGGAAAGAAGATTTCTGTGTATCTGGTTTTTGTTATGTTTATTCATCTCACATAGATGAAGCTTTTGTTACATTATGCAGGTTGGAAACTCCCTCGTGGATGGATCCGCAAAGGGATATTTGGGATCACATTTCGTCATATGGTGAAATAGGAAATATAGTCAGATAAAAACTGGACAGAAGCTTTCTGAGAAACTACTTGGTGATGTGTGCATTCCACTGAGAGAGTTATAACTTTCTTCTCATAAGGCACAGTTTGAACACTGTTCCTGTATAACCAAAAGAGTGATATTCGGAGCACATTGAAGAGTATGGCAAAAAGTGAAATGTCGTCCAATAAAAAACACAAAGATGCACTCAAAGAAGCTGCTTTCTGACATGTCCATTCTTTCCACAGGGTTCAAGCTTACTCTACATTTACCAGTTTGAAAGTCGGTCTTTGAGGTTTTTGTGAAGGGATAGTAAGTGGCATCCAGAGGCCTGGGTCGAGCAAGGAAATGTCTTCCATCGAAAAACGGAGAGAAGTTTTCTGTGCAACTCTTTTGTGATGTTTGTATTCATCTCATAGGGTTAAATGATTCTTTGGATTGAGCAGTTTGAAATCACTCTTTCTGTGGTATCTGAGAAAGGACATTTAGAAACGCTCTTTAGAATATCCTAAAAAAAAATAACCTCAGAGATAAAACAGAAGGAAGCCTTGTGTGAAACTGCTCTGTGTCACGTGAACTCCACTCACACAGTTAAGCTTCTCTTTTCTTAGAGCAGTATCATAACACTGTTTTTGTTTAGTCTGCAAAGGGATACTCTGGAGCCCTTTGAGGCTTACAGTGAGAAAGAAAACATCTTTAGATAAAAAGTGGGGAGAAGCTTTTTGAGGAGCTGCTTTGTCACATGTGCGTTCCACTCACAGAAATATACCTTTCTTCTCATAGACGATTCCGGAATGCCTTTTGGAGAAAAAGCTACCAAGAGACATTCAGGAGTATAGGGACCGCTATGGAAAAAAAGAAATATCCTCGGACAAAAAGTGGAAAAAATATTTCTGTGAAACTCCTTTGTGTTAGACTTATTTTTTTATCTCGCATAGTTAAAACTTTTCTTACATTATGCAGTTTGGAAACTCTGTCATGCAGGGATCCGTGAAGGGACGTTCTGGAGCACGTTCAGGCCTACAGTGAAAGAGGACATGTCTTCAGATAAAAACTGGATAGAAGTATTCTGAGAAACTACTTTGAGGTATGTGCATTCCACTCAGGGAGTTATACCACTTTTCTCACAAGGTAGTGTTTGAACACTCTTCCTCTGAAACCGAAAAAGTGGTATTTCAGAACGCATTGGGGACTATGGCGAATAGTGAAATATACTGAAATAAAATCGAGGAAGAAGAATTCCAAGAATCTACTCTCTGATATGTGTATTCACTTCACAGAGTTAATGCTTATTCTATGTTGCCCAGTTTCGAAACTCTGTCTTTGAAGAATCTGTGAAGGGATATTCAGGGACCCCCGGAGGCTTGTGGTGAGCGAAGAAAAGTCTTCTGATGAAATCTGCAGGGACACGTTCTGAGGAACTGCTTTTCGATGTGTGCATTCGTCTGCTAGATTTAAACCATTCTTTGGATTGAGCAGCTTGAAATCATTGTTTTTGTGGAATCTGAGGAAGGACATTTGGGAACGATCCTTAAAATATGGAGAAAGAAATATCCTCAGGAAAAATCCAGTAGGAAGCTTTTTTTGAAACTGGTCTGTGTTCTCTTAATTACTCTCACTCAGTTAAGCCTCTCATTTCATTGAGCAGTTTTCTAACCCTGTGTATATGTAGCGTGTGATGGGATATTCGTGAGCACTTTGAGGCTAATGGTGAAAAAGAAAATATGTTGAGACAGAAACTGGAGAGAAGCTTTCCGAGGAACTGCTTTGTGACTTGTGCATTCCACTCACAGTGTTATACCTCTCTTCTCATACAGTGTCGGGATACCCTTTCGGAGAAACAGGTAACAGTGATATTCAAGAGCATTTTGATGCCATTGGTGAAAAGGGAAATAGCCTCAGACAAAAACTGGAAAGATGCTTTCTAAGAAACTATTCTGTGATATGTGTAATCATCTCAAATAGATAAAGTTTACTTTGCATTACTCAGCTTTGAAACTGTCATTGTCAGATCCAAGAAGAGACCTTCGGGAGCACATTCAGGACTATGGTGAAAAAGGAAATATCCTGAGATAAAAAATTTAAAGAACCTTTCTGTGAATCTGCTTTTCACGTTGTTTATTCATCTCACATAGATGAAGCTTTCTTTACTTTACGCACCTTGAAAACTCCCTCGTGGATTGATCCGCGAATGGATATTTGGGATCACATTTGGGCCTATGGTGAAATAGCAAATATAGTCAGATAAAAACTGGAGAGAAGGTTTCTGCAAAACTGCTTGGTGAGGTGTGCATTCCACTCAGGGAGTTGTAACTTTCTTATCATAAAGCACAGTTTGAACAGTGTTATTGTAAAACCAAAAGAGTGATATTTGGAGTGCGTTGAAGGCCATGGCAAAAAATGAAATGTCGTCCCATAAAAAACAGAAAGAAGTACTCGAATAAACTGCTCTCTGAAATGTCCATTAGTTTCAAAAGGTTAAAGATTACTCTAGATTTCCCAGTTTGAAGGTCGGTCTTTGAGGTTTCTGTGAAGGGATACTAATTGGCACCCAAAGGCCTGTTTGAGGCAAGGAAATATCTTCCATCGAAAATTGGAGAGAAGCTTTCTGAGCAACTCTTTTGTGATGTCTGTATTAATCTCACAGCATTAAGTTATTCTTTGGATTGAGCAGTTTGAAATCAATGTTTCTGTGGAATCTGAGAAAGGACATTTGGAAACGCTTTTTAGAATATCCTGAAAAAGAAATAACCCCAGAGAGAAAACAGAAGGAAGCTTTCTGTGAAACTGCTCTGTGTCATGTGAGTTCTGGTCACACAGTTAAGCTTCTCTTTTCATTTAGCTGTATCATAACACTGTTTTTTTTTTAGTCTGTGAAGGGATATTCTGGAAGGCTTTGGGGCTTATGGTGAGAAAGGAAACTTTTTCACATAGATACAGGAGAGAAACTTTCTGAGGAGCTGCTTTGTGACTTGTGAATTCCACTCACAGAAATATACCTTTCTTCTCCTAGAGAATTCCGGAAAATTTTTTCTAGAAAAAGCTGCAAAACACATTCAGGAGTATACGGAAGGCTATGGTGAAAAAGGAAATATCCTCAGATAGAAACTGGAAAGAACATTTCTGTGAAACTGCTTTATGTTAGATATATTCATTCATATCCCATAGTTAAATCTTTAATTATATTATGCCATTTGGAAACTCTGTCATGCACATGTCCGTGAGGGCAAGTTCCAGAGCACATTGAGTCCAACAGTGAAAGAGGAGATATCTTCAGATAAAAACTGGATAGAAGCTTTCTGAGAGACAACATTGTGTTTTTTGCATTCCACTCAGGGAGTTATACCTCTTTTCTCACAAGGCAGTGTTTGAACACTGTTCCTGTGAAACTGAAAAAGTAATATTTCAGAACGCATTGAGAACTATGGCAAGTAGTGAAATATACTGAAATAAAATCGAGGAAGAAGCATTCCAACAATCTAATCTCTGATATGTGCATTCATTTCACAGAGTTAATGCTTACTCTATGTTGCCCAGTTGCAAAACTCCGTCTTTGAAAAATGTATGAAGGGATATTTAGTGATGCCCGGAGGCTTGTGGTGAGCGAGAAAACGTCCTCCGATGAAACCTGCACAGAAACGTTCTGAGCAACTGCTTTGTGATGTGTGTATTCATATCATAGAGTTAAACCATTCTTTGGATTGAGCAGCTTGAAATCACTGTTTCTGTGGAATCTGAGAAAGGACATTTGGGAATGATCCATAGAATATGGAGAAGGAAATATCCTCAGGAAAAATCCAGAAGGAAGCTTTCTGTGAAACTGCTCTGTGTCGTCCTAATTCCTCTCACTCAAAGAAGCCTTTCTTTTCACTGAGCAGTTTTCAGGCCCTGTGTATGTTTAGCATGTGATTGGATACTCTTTAGCACTTTGAGGCTAACGGTGAAAAAGGAAATATGTTCAGACCGAAATTGGAGAGAAGCTTTCCGAGGAATTGCTTTGTGACATGTGCAAACCAGTCACAGTGTTATACCTCTCTTCTCATGCAGCATCGGGGAAACCCTTTTGGAGAAACAGGTACCAAGTGATATTCGGGAGCATGTTGATGCCGATGGTGAAAAGGGAAATAGCCGCAGACAAAAATTGGAAAGTTTCCTTTCTAGGAAACTTCTCTGTGATATCTAATCAACTCACATAAATAAAGCTTTCTTTACATTACGCAGCTTGGAAACTGTCATGGACGGACACATGAAGGGACCTTCGGGAGCACATTCTGGACTATGGTGAAAAAGAAATTATCTTCAGATAAAAACAAGAAAGAAACTATCTGTGAATCTACTTTTTGCTATGTTTATTCATCTCACAGAGATGAAGCTTTCTTTCTTGGAAAGAGAGAAGGGAACGCAGCTTGGAAAATCTCTCGTGGATGTTTGGGATCACATTCGAGCCTATGCTGAAATAAGATATATAGTCAGATAAAAACGGGAGAGAAGCTTTCTGAGAAACTGCTTGGTGATGTCTACATTCCACTCAGGAAGTTGTAACTTTCTTCTCATTTGGCACAGGTTGATCACTGTTCCTGTAAAACCAAAAGAGTGATACTCGGAGCACATTGAAGACTATGGCAAAAAGTGAAATGTCGTCCAATGAAAAACAGAAAGAAGCACTGGAAGAAACTGCTCTCGGACCGGTCCGTTTTTTCACAAGGGTAAGGCTTACTCTACATTTCCCAGTTTGAAAGTCGGTCTTTGAGGGTTCTGCGAAGGGATAGTAAGTGGCGACCGGAGGACTCTGTGAGGCAAGGAAATGTATTACATCGAAAGTCGGAGGGAAGATTTCTGCGCACCTCTTTTTTGATGTTTGTATTCATCTCTTAGAGATAAATCATTCTTTGGATAGAGCAGTTTGAAATCACTGTTTTTGTATAATCTGAGAAAGGACATTTGGAAACGCACTTTCGAATATTCTGAAAAAGAAATAACCTCAGAGAGAAACCCGAAGGAAGCTTTCTGTGAAGCTTCTCCATGTCACGTGAATCTTGCTCACACAGTTAAGCTTCTTTTTTTCATTTAGCTGTATCATAACACTGTTTTTGTTCAGTCTGCAAAGGGATATTCTGGAGGGCTTTGAGGCTTATTCTTAGAAAGGAAACGTCTTCAGATAGAAACTGGATAGAAGCTTTCTGAGGAGCTGCTTTGTGACGTGTGCTTTCCACTCACACAAATATGCCTTTCTTCTTCTAAAGGATTCTGGAATCCCTTTTGGAGAAAAAGCTACCAAGACACATTTGGGAGTATAGTGATGACTATGGTGAAAAAGGTAATATCCAGAGACAAAAACTGGAAAGAAAATTTCTCTGAAACTGCTTGGTGTTAGATATATTTATTTGTCTCACATAGTTGAAACTTTAATTATATTATGCAGTTTGGAAACTCCATTATGCACAGATCCGCAAAGGGGCGTTCGGAGGAACATTCAGGCCTACGATGAAAGAGGAGATACCTTCAGATAAAAACTGGATTGAAGATTTCTGAGAAACTACTTTGTGATGTACGCATTCCACTCAGGGGTTACAACTCTTTTCTCACAAAGCAGTGTTTGAACACTGTTCCTGTGAAACTGAAATTGTGATATTTCGGAATTCACTGGGGACTATGGCGAATAGTGAAATATACTGAAATAAACTCGAGGAAGAAGCATTTCGAGAATCTGCTCTCTGATATGTGCACTCACTTCACAGAGTTAATGCTTGCTCTATGTTGTCCAGTTTTGAAACTTTGTCTTTGAAGTATCTGTGAGTGGATATTTAGTGACGCCCGGAGGCTTGCGGTGAGCAAGGAAACGTCTTCCATTGAAACCTGCACAGAAACTATCTGAGCAACTGCTTTGCGATGTGTGTATTCAACTCATAGAGTTAAACTGTTCATTGGATTGAGCAGCTTGAAATCACGGTTTTTGTGGAATCTGAGGAAGGACATTTGGGAACGAATTTTAGAATATGGAGAACGAAATATCCTTAGGAAAAATCCAGAAGGAAGCTTTCTGTGAAACTGCTCTTTGTCGTCTTAATTATTCTTCCTTCGTTAAGCTTCTCTTTTCGTTGAGCATTTTTCTACCCCTGTGTATGTTAAGCGTGTGATGGGATATTTTGGAGCACTTTGAGGCTTATGGTGAAAAAGAAAATATGTTCCGACCGAAACTGGAGAGGAAGTTTCTGAGGAACTGCTTTGTTACGTGTGCTCTAAACTCACAATGTTATACCTCTCTTCTCATGCAGTGTCAGGGAAACCCTTTTGGAGGGTCAGGTACCAAGTGATATTCGGGAGCACGTTGATGCCGATGGTTAAAAGGGAAATAGCCTCAGACAAACCTGAAAATAAGCTTTATAGGAAACTATTCTGTGATATGTGTAATCATCTAGATAAATGTATCTTTAAATACATAGATAAAGCTTTCTTTACATTACACAGCTTGGAAACTGTCATAGATAGATCCACGAAGGGACCTTCGAGAGCACATTCTGGACTATGGTGAAAAAGTAAATATCTTCAGATAAAAACTGGAAAGAAGCTTTCTGTGAATCTGCTTTTTGCTATGTTTATTCATCTCACATAGATTAAGCTTTCTTTACATTACGCATCTTGGAAACACCCTCGTGGATGGATTTGCGAAGGGTTATTTGGCATCACATTGAGGCATATGGTGAAATAGTAAATACTGTCAGATAAAAGCTGGAGAGAAGCTTTCTTAGAAACTGCTTGTTGTTGTGTACACTCCACAAAGCACCATATAACTTTCTTCTCATAAGGCACAGTTTGAACACTGTTCCTGTAAAACCAAAAGACTGATATTCAGACCACATTCAAGACTATGGCAAAAAGTGAAATGTCGTCCAATGAAAAACAGAAAGAAACAATGGAAGAAACTGCCCTCTGATAGGTCCATTCTTTTCACTGAGTTAAAGCTTACTCTACATTTACCAGTTTGAAAGTCAGTTTTTGAGGGTTCTGTGAAGGGATTGTCATTGGTAACCACAGGACTGAGTGAGGCAAGGAAATATCTTCTATCGAAAATCAGAGAGAAGCTTTCTGGGCAACTCTTTTGTGATGTTTGCATTCATCTCAGAGAGTTAAATCATTCTTTGGATTGAGCAGTTTCAAATCATTGCTTCTGTGGGATCTGAAAAGAACATTTGGAAACCTTCTTAGAATACCCTGAAAAAGAAATAATCTCAAAGAGAATCCAGAAGGAAGCTTTCTGTGAAACTACTCTGTGTCACGTGAATTGTGCTCACACATTTAAGCTTCCCATTTCATTGATCAGTATCTTAATTCTGTTTTTGTTTAGTCTACGATGGGATATTCAGAAGCGCTTTGAGGCTTTCAGTGAGATAGGAAACGAATTCAGATGGAAACTGGAGAGAAGCTTTCTGAGGAGCTGCTTTGCAACGTGTGCATTCCACACACGGAAATATACATTACTTCTCCTAAAGGATTCCTGAATCCCTTTTGGATAAAAGGCTACCAAGCAATATTTGGGAGTACAGTGACGACTATGGTGAAAAAGGAAATATTCTCAGACAAATACTGGAAAGAAGATTTCCGTGAAACTGCTTTGTGTTACATATATGTATTCGTCTGGCATAGTTAAAACATTAATTATATTACGCAGTTAGAAACTCCGTCATGCACACATCCGTAAAGGGACGTTAGGGAGCACATTCAGGCCTATGGTGGAAGAGGAGATATCTTCAGATAAAACCTGCATAGAAGCATTCTGAGAAACTACTTTGTGATGTATGCATTATACTGAGGGAGTTATACTTCTTTGCTCACCAAGCAGTGTTATAACACTGTTCCTGTGAAACTGAAAAAGTGATATTTTGGAACGCATTGAGGACTATGATGAATAGTGAAATATACTGAAATAAAATCCAGGAGGAAGCATTCCAAAAATCTGCTCTCGGATATGGGCATTCACTTCACAGAGTTAATGCTTACTCTATGTTGCCCAGTTTTGAAACTCTGTCTGTGAATAATCTGTGAAGGGATATTTAGTGACGCCTGGAGGCTTTTGGTGAGTGAGGAAACGTCTTCCAATGAAACCTGCAGAGAAACTTTCTGAGCAACAGCTTTCCGATGTGTGTATTCGTCTCATAGAGTTAAACAATTTTTTTGGATTGAGCAGCTTGAAATCACTGTTTTGGTGGAATCTCAGGAAGGACATTTGGAAATGCTCTTTAGAATATTCTGAAAAACAAATAACCTCAGAGAGAAACCAGACGGAAGCTTTATGTGAAACTGATCTGTGTCACCTGAATTCCATTCACACAGTTAAGCTTATCATTTCATTGTGTTGTATAATAACACTGTTTTGTTTAGTCTGCATAGGGATATTCTGGAGCGCTTTGAGGCTTACGGTGAGATAGGAAACAACTTCAGATAGTACCTGGAGAGAACCCTTCTGAGGAGCTGCTTTGTGACGTATGCATTCCACTCACAGTTATGTACCTTCCTTCCCCTAGAGGATTCCGGCATCCCTTTTGGAGAAAAATCTACAAAGACATATCCGGGAGTATAGCAACGACTATGGTGAAAAAAAAATTATCCTCAGACAAAAACTGGAAAGAAGATTTCAGTGAAACTGCTTTGTGTTACATATATTTATTGGACTCGCATAGTTAAAACTGTAATTAAATTACCCATTATGGAAACTCCGTCACGCACAGATCTGCGAAGGGACACTCGGGTGCACATTCAGGCCTATGGTGAAAGAGGAGTTATCTTCAGATAAAAACTGGATAGAAGCTTTCTGAGAAACTACTTTGTGATGTATGCATTCCACTCAGGGAGTTATACCTCTTTTCTCACAAGGCAGTGTGTGAACACTGTCCCTTGAAACAGAAAAAGTGATATTTCGGAATGCATTGAGGACTATGACGAATAGTGAAATATACTGAAACAAAATCGAGGAAGAAGAGTTCCAGGAATCTGCTCTCTGATATGTGCATTCACTTCACGGAGTTAATGCTTACGCTATGTTGCCCAGTTTTGAAACTCTGTCTTTGAAGGATCTGTGAAGGGATATTTAGTGACGCCAGGAGGCTTCTGGTGAGTGAGGAAAAGTCTTCCGATGAAACCTGCAGAGAAACGTTCTGAGCAACTGCTTTGTCATGTATATTCGTCTCCTAGAGGTAAACCATTCTTTGGATTGAGCAGCTTGAATTCACTGTTTTTGTGGAGTCTGGGGAAGGACACTTGGGAACGATCCTTAGAATATGAGGAAAGAAATATCCACAGGTATAATCCACAAGGAAGCTTTCCATGAAACTGCTCTGTGTCGTCTTAATTATTCTCCCTCAGATAAGCCTCTCTTTTCATTGAGTAGTTTTCTTGACCTGTGTATGTTTAGTGTGAGATGGGATATTTGGGAGCACTTTGAGGCTAATGGTGAAATAGGAAATATGTTCAGACCGAAGCTGGAGCGAAGCTTTCTGAGGAACTGCCTGTGAAGTGTGCATTCCACTCAGAGTGTTATACCTCTCTTCTCCCACAGCGTTGGGGCAACCCCTTTGGAGAAACAGGTATCAAGTGATATTCAGGAGCATGTTGATGTCAATGGTGAAAAGGGAATTAGCCTCAGATAAAAACTGGAAAGAAGCTTTCTAGGAAACTACTCAGTGGTATGTGTAATCATCTCAGATAGATAAAGCTTTCTTTACATTACGCAGCTTGGAAACTGTCATGGACGGATCCACAAAGTGACCTTCAGGAACACATTCTGGACTATGGTGAAAAAGGAAATATATTCAGATAAAAACTGGAGGGAAGCTTTTTGTGAATCACCATTTTGTTATGTTTATACAGCACACATAGATGAAGCTTTCTTTACATTACACAGCTTGGAAACTCCCTCTTAGATGGATCCACGAAGGAATATTTGGGATCACATTGGGGCCTATGGTGAAATAGGAAATATTGTCAGATAAAAACTGGAGAGAAGCTGTCTGAGAAACTGCTTGGTGATGTGTGCATTCCATTCAGAGAGGTATAACTTTTTTCTCATAAGGCACAGTTTAAACACTGTTCTGTAAATCCCAAAGTGTGATATTGGAAGCACTTTGAAGAATAAGGCAAAAAGTGAAATGTCATCCAATAAAAAACAAAAAAAAGCACTCGAAGAAACTTCTCTCTGATATGTCCATTCTTTTCGCAGGGTTAAAGCTTCCTATACATTTCCCAGTTTGTATGTCTGTCTTTGAGGTTTGTGCAAAGGGATAGTAAGTGGCAACCGGAGGCCTGTGTCGAGCAAGGGAATGATTTCCATCAAAAATCGGAGAGAATCTTTCTGTGCAACTCTTTTGTGATGTTTGTATTCATTGCATAGCGTTAAATGATCCTTTAGATTGAGTAGTTTGAAATCACTGTCTCTGTGGAAACTGAGAAGGACATTTGAAACGCTCTCTAGAATATCCTGAAAAAGAAATAACCTCAGAGGGAATACAGAAGGAAGCTTTCTGTGAAACTACTCTGTGTCACGTGAATGCTGCTCAGACAGTT
The DNA here is from genome assembly GCF_002776525.5 of Piliocolobus tephrosceles. Lineage (NCBI taxonomy): Eukaryota > Metazoa > Chordata > Mammalia > Primates > Cercopithecidae > Piliocolobus > Piliocolobus tephrosceles. Next base: position 70,782,682 of record NC_045437.1, read on the forward strand.
AAAATTTTCTTTTCAGAGAACAGTATCATAACACTGTTTTTGTTTAGTCTGCAAAGAGATATTCACGAGCCCTTTGAGGCTTACAGTGAGAAAGAAACGTCCTTAGATAGAAAGTGGAGGGAAGCATTCTGAGGAGCTGCTTTGTGAAATGTGGGTTCCACTCACAGAAATACACCTTTCGTCTCCTAGAGGAATCCGGAATCCCTTTTGGAGAAACAGCTACCAAGAGATATTCGGGAGTATAGCGATGACTATGGTAAAAAAGGAAATATCCTCAGACAAAAACTGGAAAGAAGATATCTGTGAAACTGCTTTGGGTTAGATATATTTATTCGTCTCACATAGTAAAAATGTTAATTACATTAGGCAGTTAGGAAACTCCGTCATGCACAGATCCATGAAGGGACATTTGGGAGCACATTCAGGCGTATGGTGAAAGAGGAGATATCTTCAGATAAAAACTGGGTAAAAGATTTCTGAGAAACTACTTTGTAATGTATGCATTCCACTCAGGGAGTTATACCTCTTTTCTCACAAGGCAGTGTTTGAACACTGCTCCTGTGAAACCGAAAATGTGATATTTCGGAACGCATTGAGGACTATGGCGAATAGTGAAATATACTGAAATAAAATGGAGGAAGAAGCGATCCAAGAATCTGCTCTCTGATATGTGTATTCACATCAGAGAGTTAATGCTTACTCCATGTTGTCCAGTTTCGAAACTCTGTCTTTGAAGAATCTGTGAAGGGATATTTAGTGATACCCAGAGGCTTGTGGTGAGCGAGGAAACCTCTTTCGATGAAACCTGCAGAAAAACGTTCTGAGCAACTGCTTTGTGATGTGTGTATTCGTCTCCTAGATTTAAACGATTCTTTGGATTGAGCAGCTTGAAATCACTGTTTTTGTGCATTCTGGGGAAGGACAATTGGGAATGATTCTTAGTATATGAAGAAAGAATTATCCACAGGTAAAATCCAGTGGGAAGCTTTCTGTGAAACTGCTCTGTGACATCTGAATTGTTCTCGCTCAGGTAAGCCTCTCTTTTCATTGATTAGTTTTCTAACCCTGTGTATGTTTAGCGTGTGATGGAATATTCATGAGCCCTTTGAGGTTTACGGTGAAAAAGGAAATATGTTCAGAGCGAGACTGGAGAGAAGCTTTCTGAGGAACTGCTTTGTGACGGGTGCATTCCACTCACAGTGTCATACTTCTATTCTCATTCAGCATCATGGAAACACTTTTGGAGAAACAGGTACCAGGAGATATTCGGGATCATGTAGATGCCGATGGTAAAGAGGGAAATAGCCTCAGACAAAAACTGGAAAGAAGGTTTCTAGGAAACTACTCAGTGATATGTGTAATCATCTCACATAGTAAAGATTTCTTTATATTATGCAGCCTGGAAACTGGCATGGATGGATCCACGAAGGGACATTCGGGAACACATTCAAGACGAGGTTGAAAAAGGAAATATCTTCAGGTAAAAACTGGTAAAAAGCTTTCTGTGAATCTGCTTTTTGTTATGATTATTCATCTCACATAGATGAAGCTTTCTTTAAATTATGCAGCTTGGAAACTCCCTCGTAGATGCATCCGTGGTGGGATACTTGGCATCACAGGCGGGCCTATGGTGAAATAGGAAATATAGTCAGATAAAAACTGGAGAGAAGCTTTCAGAGAAACTGCTTGGTGATGTGAGCATTCCATTCAGGGAGGTATGATTTTCTTCTCTTAAGGCACAGATTGAACACTGTTCCTGTAAAACCAAAAGTGTGATATTCGTAGCACATTGAAGACTATGGCAAAAAGTGAAATGTGGTACAACAAAAAACAGAAAGAAGCACTCGAAGAAACTGCTCTCTGACATGTTCATTCTTTTCACAGGGTTAAATCTTACTCTACATTTCCAAGTTTGATAGTCTGCCTTTGAGGGTTCTGCGAAGAGATAATAAGTGACCACAGGAGACCTGTGTGAGGCAAGGAAATATCTTCCATTGATAAATAGAGAGAAGCTTTTTGCACAACTCTTTTGTGATGTTTGTTTTCATCTAAACAAGTTAAATCATTTTTTGGATTGAGCAGTTTGAAATCACTGTTTCTGTGGAATCTAAGAAAGGACATTAGGAAACGCTCTTTGGAATATCTTGAAAAAGAAATAACTTCAGAGAGAACCCAGAAGGAAGCTTTTTGTGAAACTGCACTATAACACGTGAATTCCACTCACACAGTTAAGCTTCTCTTTTTTTTCAGCTGTATCATAACACTGTTTTTGTTTAGTCTGCAAAGGGATATTCTGGAAGGCTTTGAGGCTCACCATGAGAATGGAAACTTCTTCAGATAGAAACTGGAGAGAAGCTTTCTGAGGAGTTGCTTTGTGACATGTGCATTCCACTCACAGAAATATAACTTTCTTCTCCTAGAGGATATCAGAATCCATTTGGAGACAAAGCTACAAAACAGATATTTGGGAGTATAGGGAAGGCTATGGTGAAAACAGAAACATCCTCTGACAAAAACTGGAAGGAAGATTTCTGTGAAACTGCTTTGTTTTAGATATATTTATTCATGTCGCATAATTAAAACCTTAATTATATTACACAGTTTGAAAACTCCGTCATGCCCAGATCCGCGAAGGGACGTTGGGGAGTACATTCAGGCCAACGCTGAAAGAAGAGATATCTTCAGATAAAAACTGTATATAAGTTTCTACAAAACTACTTTGTGATATAAGCCTTACATTCAAGGAGTTATACCTCTTTTCCCACAAAGCAGTGTTTGAACACTGTTCCTGTGAAAACAAAAAAGTGATATTTCAGAACGCATTGAGGTCTATGGTGAACAATGAAATATACTGAAGTAAAATCGAGGAAGAAGCGTTCCAAGAATCTGCTCTCTGATATTTGCATTCACTTCACAGAGTTACTGCTTACTCTATGTTGCCGAGTTTTGAAACTCTATCTTTGAAGAATCTGTGAAGGGATATTTAGTGATGCCCGGAGGTTTGTGGTGAGCAAGGAAACGTCTTCTGATGAAACCTGCAGAGAAACGTTGTGAGCAACTGCTTTGAGGTGTGTGTGTTCGTCTCCTAGAATTATACCATTCTTTGGATTGAGCAGTGTGAAACCACACTTTTAGAAGCATCTGAGGAAGGACATTTTGAGAACGACCCCTAGAATATGGAGAAACGACCCTTAGAATATGAAACTGCTCTGTCTTCTGTGTCGTCTTAATTCCTCTCACTCAGATAAGCATCACTTTTCATTGAGCAGTTTTCTAGCCCTGTGTGTGTTTAGCATGTGATGGGATATTCGGGAGCAATTTGAGGCTTATGGTGAAAAAGGAAGTATGTTCAGACCGAAACTGGAGAGAAGCTTTCCGAGGAACTGTTTTGTGACATGTGCATTACACTCATGGTGTTATACATCTCTTCTCATATAGCGTCGGGGAAATCCTTTTAGAGAAACAGATAACAAGTGATATTTTGGAGCATGTTGATGCTGATGGTGAAAACGGAAATAGCCTCAGACAAAAACTGGAAAGAAGCTTTCTAGGAAACTGCTCTGTGATATTTGTAATCATCTCACATAGATAAAACTTTCTTTACATTACACAGCTTGGAAACTCCCTCATGGGCGTATTCGCGAAGTGATATTTGGGATCACATTGCAGCCTATGGTGAAATAGCAAATATAGTCAGATAAAAACTGGAGAGAAGCTTTCTGAGAAACTGCTTTGTGAAATGTGCATTCCACTCACACTGTTATAACTCTCGTGTCATGCAGTGTCGGGCACATCGTTTTGGAGCAACAGGTACCAAGTGATATTCGGGAGCATGTTGATGCCGATTGTGAAAGAGGAAATAGCCTCAGAAAAAAACGGGAAAGAAGCTTTCTGCGAAACTACTCAGTGATATGTGTAATCAGCTCAGACAGTTAAGGCTTTATTTATATTATTCAGCTTGGAAACTGTCATGGATGGATCCATGAAGAGATCTTCGGGAGCACATCCAGGACTATGGTGAAGAAGGAAATATCTTCAGATAAAAAGTGAAAAGAAGCTTTCTGTGAATCTGCTTTCTGCTATGTTTATTCATCTCACAGAGATGAAGCTTTCTTTAGAGTACGCAGCTTGAAAACTCCCTCGTGGTTGGATCTGCAAAGGGATATTTGGGATCACATTCGGGACTATGGTGAAAGAGAAAATATATTCAGATTAAAACTGGAAAGAAGCCTTCTCAGAAACTGCTTGCTGATGTGTGCATTACACTCAGGGAGTTATAACTTTCTTCTCATAAAGCACAGTTTGAACACTGTTTCTGTAAAACCAAAAGAGTGATATGCAGAGCACATTGAAGTTTATGGCTAAAAGTGAAATGTCGTCCAATATAAAACAGAAAGAAGCACTCCAAGAAACTGCTCTGTGACATGTCGATTCTCTCCACAGGGTTAAAGCTTAGTCTTCATTTCCCAGGTTGAAAGTCGGTCTTTGAGGTTTCTGTGAAGGGATATTAAGTGGTGAATGGAGGCCTGTGTGAGGCAAGGAAATGTCTTAAATCAAAAATCGGAGAGAAGTTTTCTTCGTAACTCTTTTTTGATGTTTGTATTCATCTCATAGACTTAAATCAATCTTTGGATTGAGCAGTTTGAAATCACTGTTTCTGTGGAATCTGAAAAGAACATTTGGAAACTCTCTTTAGAATATCCTGAAAAAGAAATAACCTCAGAGAGAAACCAGAAGGACGCTTTCTGCGAAACTGCTCTGTGTCACTTGTATTACGCTAACACAGTTAAGCTTAACTTTTCATGGAGCTGTATCATAACACTGTTTTTGTTTAGTCTGCCAAGGGATATTCTGGAGGGCTTTGAGGCTTACGCTGAGAAAGGAAACGTCTTCCGATAGTAACTGGAGAGAAGCTTTCTGAGGAGCTGCTTTGTGACGTGTGCATTCCACTCACAGAAATATACCTTCCTTCTGCTAGAGGATTCCGAAATTACTTTTGGAGATAAATTTACAAAACAGATATTAGGAAGTATAGGGAAGGTTATGGGGAAAAAGGAAATATCATAAGACAAAAACTGGTAAGAAGATTTCTGTTAAACTTCTTTGCGTTAGATACATTTATTAATCTCGTATAGTTAAAACTTTAATTATAATACCCAGTTTGGAAACTCCATCATGCACGGATCTGTGAAGGGACACTCGGGATTACATTCAAGCCTATCATTCAAGAGGAGATATCTTCAGATGAAAACTCGGTAGAAGCTTGCTGAGTAACTACTTTGTGATGTGTACATTCCACTCAGGGAGTTGTATCTCTTTTCTCAGAAGGCCGTGTTTGAACACTGTTTCTCTGAATCCGAAAAAGTGATATTTCAGAACGCACTGAGGTGTATGATGAATAGTGAAATATACTGAATACAATTGAGGAAGAAGCATTCCAAGAATCTGCTCTCTGATATGTGCATTCACTCCACAGAGTTAATTCTTACTCTATGTTGCCAAGTTTTGAAACTCTGTTTTGGAAGAATCTGTGAAGGGATATTTAGTGACGCCCAGAGGCTTGTGTTGAGCAAGGAAACGTGTTCCAATGAAACCTGAAGAGAAACGTTCTGAGCAACTGCTTTGTGATGTGTGTATGCGTCTCATAGAATTAAACCATTCTTTGGATTGAGCAGCTTCAAATCACTGTTTTTGTGCAATCTGAGGAAGGACTTTTGGGAACGATCCTTAGGATATGGAGAAAAAAATATCCTCATGTAAAATCCAGAAGGAAGCTGATTTGATTTTCTAAGACCAGCAGAGAGCGCACAAAAGAACCAGCGAGTAGGCAAGGCTAAAAGCAAAACTGTAAATTTATTCTTTGGTCATCTAGCTTCAGGGAAGAAGGAGTGCAAGATGAGGTCAGTCGGCCTCCGGCAAAGGAGGCCAAGAGTGTCTCCCGGTAGAGCTCTCGGGCAGAGTTCCTGATGCAATCCCAATAAGAATGGGGGCTGAGGAAGCCAGTGCCACGCGTCTGCCAGAAGCTGCTTTTCAAGGATTGAAAGGGCAATAGGTGGGGCACGGACGTGTCGGGGAGGAGGAAGGGCTCCACAGGTGCCACCAGGTAAATCTTGGTCTCTTCGGATTGACATCACCTGGCACATGCCTGATTGGTCTGCACCCTCCTGGGTGCCGGCTACATTTTCTCACACTCGGGAAAGGTTGATGATGAAGAACTTGGAAGTGCGCCATCTTGCCTTTGTTCGTCCAAACAGTCCAACCTTTTCTTGACAATAGTGATAAGAGGGCGCCGTGATCTGTCTGGCTCTCTCCTACTGTTAAGGGGCTTCCTTAAGGTCAGAACCTATGGGTGATATTTGGACGTATGGTTGAAGAAACATTTGATTGAAGGTGATGAGAGTGATTTCTTGAATCTTGGCACGGAGAAATTTGATCAAAATGGGGGCAAAACATAAAATAAGGCACAGTATTACTATAAGAATGAGGAATGGTAGCATTCGTTGGAAGGATAGTCCTGGCAAGGCTGGGGAGTATGAGATAGTTGAGAAAATTTAGTACGTTTGAGGCGAGTGGGGGAAAGCCAAACTGATTTCCACTGATTGCTTTCGGTAGGGGCCCTTTTTAGCTGGGAATGAGGAACGAGTGCGCAAAGTAGTTGTTGGCCAGGCAACAATTAAGGAGTGGAGTTTTTCGTGGAGTAGATGGCTTTTTGTCCACTCCTACTACAGAGATATTGGATGGAAGGCCAGGTCCAGAGAAGGACGGCAAAACAGAATAAGTAGCCCCGCTGTCGATTAAAAAAAATTGTCTTACCCGCTACCAGGAGAGTTACCCACAGCTCGGCGAGGGTGTTGGAGGTCCCTGAGTCTCGGCACCTTCAGTTGTCATCGTCCAAATGTAGGAGATGGAAGGAGCTCCCAGAATCCTGGGAAAGGGGATCACGTTGAGACGTGGCACCTGTTCTCAGGTTGGGGCAATCAGACTTCAGTGTCCTTCCTGTTGGCAAGCAGGGCAGGGGGTTGCTAGTGGACGAGGATTAGGACATTCACTGGCCCAATGTCCTGACGCCTTGCACTTGTAGCAAGGCTGCGTTGGGACTCGGGGACCTCGTGGACACTTGTTGGCATAGCGTCCTGCCTTTCCGCACTTATAGCAGGCTCCTTTTGTAGCCTTGGAATCTGCGGGGTGGATGCTCTCTGGTCTGGGTATACGACCTGGCTGTAAAGCCGCCACTAGGAGCTGCACATTCTGTTCAAGGCGAGTCAGCCACTGTGCCTCAGCTGTGTCCTCTCAGGAGTTATAGACCTTAAAGGTTAATTTAACTACGTCTTGTATTGATGTTTGAGGACCATCCTCTACCTTTTGAAGTTTTTTACCAATGTCAGGAGCTGATTGAGAAATGAAATAAGACGCCAAAATGGTGGCCCCTGTGGGGGAGGCCGGATCTAACCGGGTATATTGGGTTAGAACCTCAGTCAGCCTATTTAAGAATGCGGCTGGATTTTCTTCCGTTTCTTCTAATTTGTTAAAAATTACCGTTTTGTTTGAGGCTGCTTGCATACCAGCCAACAAACACTGGACCATTATATCTCGCCTACCACGCCCAGGCTGGCCTACTTGGTAGTCTCAGTTTGGGTCTGCCAAGAGGACTGCTTGCTCCTCTAGTGGAATGGTGGCATCAGTTAAATGTAATTGGTGGGCGTGATGCCTGGCAGCTGCTAAGATGCGCTCTTGCTCCTGAGGGTTTAGGGCAGAAGTTAGGATCACCTGGAGGTCATGCCAAGTTACGTCACAGGCGTGACAAATATATCTAAATTCTTTTATGTATATGGTACAATTAGCTGAGAAATCACCTAAACACTTCGTAATTTTGGAAAGGTCGTCCAGTGAAAAAAGGACATATACTGTGACTACCCCCTCTGCCCCAGCTACCTCTTGCAAAGGTTCTAACACTGTAGGAGGGTGTGGGGCAGGAATGGGGGAATCATCAGGGCACTTAGAGTGGGTGAGGGCAGAAACAGGGGACTCAAGACAGCCAGTTTGGGGCCCCGAAGGAGGCACTGGACCGAATGGATTACTAGTAGAAAAAGAAGAGGATGGAAGAGTCGGGACGGGGGAAGAGGGAGGAGTGTAGGGCGGGGGTGAGGGTACAGAGACAGAAGGAAACCTTAGGTCCTCCATCTGAACAGAAAGGAATAAAGACTCCTCTTTTTCGGGTTTCTGTGAACCGGCGTCCTTGGCCAGCATAACCTGGACCAAAGAACATGGGATACAAAAGAGTGTAAGGCCCAAAAGCCTTCTATGTATTCAATTTCATACTAGTTGCCTAGCAGGTGGCAGAAATTGCTGAGGTCGATCAGAACATTGCAGTCTAAGGTGCCCTCTTGTGGCCACTGAGACTAATTGTCTAGTTTGTATTGGGGCCACGGCACAGTGGAAAGAAAAATTAACAACTGAAGGTTTTTGAAATTTGAACTGGGGGTTTCCCATTTGTTTCCTCTTTATTTACACAATGGAGATCTCTGCCTGGCTTCAAAACGTCCTTTGAAATCACCAGAGACAAACTGGATGCTCTTGGAGCCAAGGTGGGGATTACCTTCAGGCGAATGGCGTCTCTGTCCTGAACGGGTCTCTCGAGCCACTTGTTGGTTCAAAAGTAGGCCTGGGACCTGCGCAGGAATTTTGGCCGAGGGAGGTATAGAGGAGACAAGGACACTTACCCCAGAGAGGCCGTGAGAGTGAGGAAAGCGGGTCTCAGGTCCTGGTCCGTCTGCGGTGTGGGAGTAGAAGAAGATACCTCAACCGTTAGAGGCTGGAGGAGGGGTCTCCTCCGGTGTTCGGCACCAACTGATTTGTTTCTCTAAGACCACCAGAGAGAGCAGAAAAGAACCAGTGAGTCGGCAAGGCTAAAAGCAAAACTGCAAATTTATTATCTGGTCATCTAGCTTCAGGGAGGAAGGTGTGCAAGGAGAGGTTTGTCGGCCTCCGGCAGAGGAGGCCGAGAGAGTCGCCCGATAGAGCTCTCGGGCGGAGTTCCTGATGCAGTCCTAACAAGAATGGGGGCTGAGGGAGCCTGCTCCATGCGTCTTCCAGGAGCGGCTTTTCTAGGAGAGGAAGGGCAATAGGTGCGGCATGGACGTGTCAGGGAGGAGGAGCGGCTCCACAGGTGCCACCAGGTAACTCTTGGTCTCTTCGGATTGATATCACCTGGCGGATGCCGGATTGATCTGCACCTTCCTGGGCGCCAGATAAATTTTCACACACACAAGAAAAGTTGATGATGAAGAATGTGGAAGTGCGCCATCTTGCCTCCGTTCGTACAAACAGAAGCTTTCTGTGAAACTGCTCTGTGTCATCTTAATTTCTCTTGCTCAGCTAAGCCTATGTTTTCATTGAGCAGTTTTCTCACCCTTTGTATGTTTAGCGTGTGATGGGATATTCGGGAGCACTTTGAGGCTTACGGTGAAAAAGGAAATATGCTCAGACCGAAACTGAAGCTTTCCGAGGAACTGCTTTGTGACGTGTGCATTACAGTGACAGTGTTATACCTCTCTTCTCATACAGCGTCACGAAACCCCTTTTGAGAAACAGGTACCAGGTGATATTGTGGAGCATGTTGATGCCAATGGAGAAATGGGAAATAGCCTCAGACAAAACCTGGAAAGAAGTTTTCTAGGAAACTACTCAGTGGTATGTGTAATCATCTCACATAGATAAAGCTTTCTTTACATTATTCAGCCTGGAAACTGTCATGGAGAGGTCCAGGAAGGGACCTTTGTGAACACATTCAAGACTATGGTGAAAAAGGAAATATCTTCAGATAAAAACTAGAAGGAAGATTCTGTGAATATGCTTTTTGATATGTTTACTCATCTCACAGAGATGAAGCATTCTTTACATTGAGCAGCTTGGCAACTCCCTCTTGGATGGATCTGCGAAGGTATATTTGGGATCACATTCAGGCCAAAGTTGAAATAACAAATAGAGTCAGATAAAAACTGGAGAGAAGCTTTTTGAGAAACTGTTATGTGATGTGTGCATTCCACTTAGGGAGTTATAACTTTCTTCTCATAAGGCATGGTTTGAACACAGTTCCTGTAAAACCAAAAGAGTCATATTTGGAGCACATTGAAGACTAAGGCTAAAAAGTGAAATTGTCTTCCAATAAAAAACTGGAAGAAACACTCGAAGAAATTGCTCTCTGCCATGTCCATTCTTTTCACAGCGTTAAAACTTACTCTATATTTATCAGTTTGAAAGGCGGTGTTTGAGGGTTCTGTTAAGGGATAGTAAGTGGCAACCGGAGGCCTGTGTGAGCCAAGGAAATGTCTTCCATCGAAAAATGGAGAAAAGCTATCTGCGCAACACTTTTCTGCGGTTTGTATTCATCTCATAGAGTTAAATCATTTTTTCGATTGAGCAGCATGAAATCACTGTTTAAGTGGAACCTGAGAAAGAACATTTGGAAATGATCTTTAGAATATCCTGAAAAAGAAATAACCTCAGACAGAAACCAGAACATAGCTCTCTGTGAAACTGCTCTGTGTCACGTAAATTCTGCTCACACAGTTAAGCTTCTCTTTTCATTGAGCTGTATCATAACACTGTTTTGGTTTAGTCTGCAAATGGATACTCTGGAGGGCTTTGAAGCTTATGGTGAGAAAGGAAATTTCTTCAGATGGAAACTGGAGAGAAGCTGAGGAGCTGCTTTGTGACGTGTGCATTCCACTCACAGATATATACCATTCTTCACTTAGAGGATTACGGAATGCCTTTTGGAGAAAAAGCTACCAAGAGATATTCAGGAGTAGAGCGATGAATATGGTGGAAAAGGGTATATCCTCAGACAAATATTGGAAAGAAGATTTTTGTGAATCTGCTTTGTGTTAGACATATTTATTCATCTCTCATAGTTAAAACATTAATTATATTACGCAGGTTGGACACTCCGTCATGCACAGATCCGTGAAGGGACATTCGGGAGCACATTCAGGCCTACTGTGAAAGAGGAGATATCTTCAGATAAAAACGGGATAGAAGCTTTCTGAGAAACTATTTTGTGATATATGCATTCCACTCAGGGAGTTATACGTCTTTTCTCACAAGGCAGTGTTTGAACACTGTTCCTGAGAAACTGAAAAAGTGATATTTTGGAACGCATTGAAGACTATGGCGAATAGTGAAATATACTGAAATAAAATTGAGGAAGAAATATTCCTTTTTGAGAAAAAGCTACCAAGAGACAATTGGGAGTATAGGGATGGATATGGTGAAAAAGGAAATATCCTCAGACAAAAACTAGAAAGAACATTTCTGTGAAAGTGCTTTGTGTAACATATACTTATTCATCCTGCAGTTAAAACTTTTCTTATATTAAACAGTTTGGAAACTCCGTCATGAACGGATCCATGAAGGGACATTCGGGAGCACATTCAGGCCTACGGTGAAAAAGGAGATATATTAAGATAAAAACTGGATAGAAGCTTTCTGAGAAACTCCTTTTGGTGTATGCATTCCACTCAGGGGCTTATACCTCTTTTCTCACCAGGCAGCGTTAGAACACTGTTCCTGTGAAACCGAAAATGTGATATTTCGGGTCACATTATGTACTATGGCGAATAATGAAATATACTGAAATAGAATCAAGGAAGAAGCATTCCAGGAATCTGCTCTCGTATACGTGCATTCACTTAACAAAGTTAATGCTTACTCTATGTTGCCCAGTTACGAAACTCTGTCTTTGAAGAATCTGTGAAGAGATATTTAGTGACACCTGGAGCATCGTGGTGAATAAGGAAACGTCTTCCAATGAATCCTGCAGAAAAACTTTCTGAGAAACAGCTTTGCCATGTGTATATTCGTCTCATAAAATTATAAGATTCTTTGCATTGAGCAGCTTGAAATCACTGTTTTTTTGGAATCTGAGAAAGGATATTTGGGAACCATACTTAGAATATGGAGAAGGAAATATCCTCAGGTATAATCCAGAAGGAAGCTTTCTGTGAAACTGCTCAGTGTCGTCTTAATTCCTCTCACTCAGATAAGCCTCTCTACTCATTGAACAGTTTTCTAGCCCTGTGTATGTTTCGCGTGTGATGGGATAATCGGGAGCACTTTGAGGCTAACGGTCAAAAAGGAAGTATGTTCAGACAGAAACTGGAGAGAAGCTTTCCGAGGAACTGCTTTGTGACATGTGCATTCCAGTCACAGTGTTATACCTCTCTTCCAATACAGCGTCGGGGAAACCCTTTTGGAGAAACAGGTAGCAAGTGATATTCGGGAACATGAGGATGCCAATGGTGAAAAGAGAAATAGCCTCAGTCAAAAACTGGAAAGAAGCTTTCTAGGAAACTACTCTGTGATATCTCTAATCAGCTCACATAGATAAAGCTTTCTTTACATTATGCAGTTTGGAAACGGCAATGGACTGATCCACGGAGTGAGATTTGAGAACACATTTTGGACTATGGTGAAAAAGGAAATATCTTCAGATAAAACCTGGAAAGAAGCTTTCTGTGAATCTGATTTTTGTTATGTTTATTTATCTCACACAGATGAAGGTTTCTTTACGTTACACAGCTAGGAAACTCCCTCGTGGATGGATTCGAAAAGGGATATCTGGGATCACGTTCAGGCCAATGGTAAAATCGCAAATACAGTCAGATAAAAAGTGGAGAGAAGCTTTCTGAGAAACTGCTTGGTGATGTGTCCATTTCTCTCAGGGAGTTATAACTTTCTTCTCATAAAGCACTGTTTGAACACTGTTCCAGTGAAACCAAAAGAGTGATATTCAGAGCACTTTGAAGACTATGGCAAAAAGTGAAATGTCGTCCAATAAAAAACAGAAAGAAGCACTCCAAGAAACTGCTCTCAAATGTCCATGCTTTTCACAGGGTTAAAGCTTACTCTACGTTTCCCAGTTTGAAAGGTGGTCTTTGAGGGTTCTGCGAAGGGATAGTAAGTGGCGACCGGAATTCTGTGTCGAGCAAGGAATTGTCCTACATCAAACCTGGAGAGGTTTCTGCACAACTCTTTTGTGATCTTTGTATTCATCTCATAGAGTTAACTTTTTCTTTGGAATGAGCAGTTTGAAATCTCAGTTTCTGTAATCTGAGAAAGGACATTTGGAAACGCTCCTTAGAATATCCTGAAAAAGAAAAAACCTCAGAGAGAAACCAAAAGGAAGCATTCTGTCATACTGCTCTGTGTCACGTGAATTACGCTCACACAATCAAGCTTCTCTTTTCATTCAGATGTATCACAACACTGTTTTTTTTTTTTTAGTCTGTGAAGGGATATTCGGGAGGGCTTTGAGGTTTACGGTGGGAAAGTAAACGTCTTCAGATAGAAACTGGAGAGAAGCTTTCTGAGGAGCTGCTTTGTGACTTGTGCATTCCACTCACAGAAATATACCTTTCTTCTCCTAGAAGATTCCTGAATCCCTTTTGGAGACAAAGCTAACAAGAGATATTAGGGAGTACAGTGACAACTATGTTGAAAAAGGAAATATCCTCAATCAAAAATTGGAAAGAAGATTTCTGTGAAACTGCTTTGTGTTAGATATATTTATTCATCTCGCATAGTTAAAACTTTAATTATATTATGCAGTTTGGAAGGTCCGTCATGCACAGATATGAGAAGGGACGTTCGGAGGCACATTCAGACCTATGGTGAAAAAGCAGATATCTTCAGATAAAAACGGGATAGAAGCCTTCTGAGAAACTACTTTGTGATGTATGCATTCCACCCAGGGGGTTATATCCCTTTTCTCACAAGGCAGTGTCTGAATACTGTTCCTGTGAAACCGAAAAGGTGATATTTTGGAACGCCTTGAGGACTATTGCGAATAGTGAAATATACTGATATAAAATCGAGGAAGAAACATTTCAAGAATCTGCTCTCTGCTATGTGCACTCGGTTCACAGAGTTAATATTTACTCTATGTTGCCCAGTTTCGAAACTCTGTTTTTGAAGAATCTGTGAAGGGATATTTAGTGATGCCCGGAGGCTTGTGGTGAGTGAGGAAAAGCTTTCTGATGAAACATGCAGAGAAACGTTCTGAGCCACTGCTTTGGTATGTGTGTATTCCACTTATAGAGTGAAACCATTCTTTGGATTGAGCAGCTGGAAATCACGGTTTTTGTGGAATCTTAGGGAGGACATTTGAGAACGATCTTTAGAATATGGAGAACAAAATATCCTCAGAAAAAAATCCAGTAGGAAGCTTTCTGTGAAACGGCTCTGTGTCGTATTAATTACTCTCACTTCTTTAAGCTTCTATTTTAATTGAGCAGTTTTCTACCTCTGTGTATCTTTAGCGTGTGAGGGGATATTTGGGAGTACTTTGAGGATAATGGTGAAAAAGGAAATATGTTCAGACCTAAACTGGAGAAAAACTTTCCAAGGAACTGCTTTGTGACGTGTGCTTTAAATTCACAGTGTTATACCTCTCTTCACATACAGCGTCAGGGAAACCCTTTTGGAAAACAGGTACCAAGCGATATTCGGGAGCATGTTGATGCCGATGGTGAAAAGGGAAATAGCCTCAGACAAAAACTGGAAAGAAGCTTTATAGGAAACTACTCTGTGATATGTGTAGTCATCTAGATAAATGTATCTTTAAATACATTGATAAAGCTTTCTTTACATTACGCTGCTTGGAAATTGTCATAGACAGATCCACGAAGAGACCTTCAAGAGCAAATTCTGGACTATGGTGAAAAAGGAAATATCTTCAGATAAAAATTGGAAAGAAGATTTCTGTGAATCTGCTTTTTGCTAAGTTTAGTCATCTCACATACATGAAGCTTTCCTTACATTATGCAGCTTGGAAACTCCCTCTTGGATGGATCAGTGAAGGGATATTTGGGATCACATTCGGGCCTATGGTGAAAGAGGAAATATAGTCAGATAAAAACTGGAGAGAAGTTTTCTGAGAAACTACTTGGTGATGTGTGCATTCCACTCAGGGAGTTGTAATTTTTTCTCATAAGGCACAGTTTGAACACTGTTCCTATAAAACCAAAAAAAGAGATATTCGCAGTACATTGAAGACTATGGCAAAAAGTGAAATGTCGTCCAATGAAAAACAGAAAGAAGCATTCTAAGAAACTGCTCTCTGACATGACCATTCTTTTCACATGTTTAAAGCTTACTCTACATTTGCCACTTTGAAAGTCGGTCTTTGAGGGTTCTGCGAAGGGCTAGTAAGTGGAGACAGGAGGCCTGTGTTAGGCAAGGAAATATCTTCCATCCAAAATCATAGTGACGCTCTCTGCCCACCTTTTTTGTGATGTTTGTATTCATCTCAAACGTTAAATCATTATTTGGATTGAGCCGTTTGAAATCACTTTTTCTGTGGAATCTGAGAAAGGACATTTGAAAACGCTCTTTAGAATATCATAAAATAAAATAACCTCGGAGAGAAATCAGAAGGAACCTTTCTGGGAAACTGCTCTGTGTCACGTGAATTCCACTCACACAGTTAGGCTTCTCTTTTCATTGAGCTGTATCATAACACTGTTTTTGTTTGGTCTGCGAAGGAATACTCTGGAGGGCTTTGAGGCTTACGCTGAGAAAGGAAACATCTTCAGATAGAAACTGGAGAGGAGCTTTCTGAGGAGCTGTTTTGTGACGTGTGCATTCCACTCACAGAAATATACCTTTCTTCTCCTAGAAAATTCCAGAAGCCCTATTGGAAAAAAAGTTACTAAGAGATATTCGTGAGTATAGCGACGACCACGGGGAAAATGGAAATAACCTCAGATGAAAACTGGAAAGAAGATTTCTGTGAAACTGCTTTGTTTTACATATATTTATTCATCTCCCATAGTTAAAACTTTAATTATATTATGCACTTTGGAAACTCCATCATGCACAGATCCGTGAAGGGACATTCAGGAGCTGTACAGGCCTACGGTGAAGGAGGAGATATCTTCAGATAAAAACTGGAGAGAAGGATTCTGAGAAACTACTTTGTGATGTATGCATTCCACTCAGGGATTTTTACCACTTTTCTCACAAGGCAGTGTTGGAACACTGCTCCCGTGAAACAGAAAAAGTGATATTTTGGAATGCTTTGAGGACTATGACGAATAGTGAAATATACAGAAATAAAATCGAGGAAGAAGCGTTCCAAGAATCTGCTCTCTGATATGTGCATTCACGTCACAGAGTTAATGATTACTCTATGTTTCCCAGTTTCTAAACTCTGTCTTTGAAGAATCTGTGAAGGGATATTTAGTGACCCCAGGAGACTTGTGGTGAGTGAGGAAACTTCTTCCGATGAAACTTGCAGAGAAACATTCTGAGCAACTGCTTTGCCATGTGTATGTTCGTCTCTTAGAGTTAAATCATTCTTCCTATTGAGCAGCTTGAAATCCCCATTTTTGTGGAATCTGAGGAAGGACATTTGGGAACAATCCTTAGAATATGGAGAAAGAAATATCCTCAGGTATAATCCAGAAGGATGCTTTCAGTGAAACTGTTCCATTTCATCTTAATTCCTCTCACTCAGATAAGCCTCTCTTTTTTTTGAGCAGTTTTGTAGGCCTGTGTATGTTTAGCATCCGATGAGACATTCGGGAGCACTTTGAAGCTAACCGTGAAATAGGAAATATGTTCAGATTGAAACTGGAGAGAAGCTTTCTGAGGAACTGCTTTGTGAGTTCTGCATTCCAGTCACAATTTTTTTACCTGTCTTCTCATACAGCATCAGGGAAACCCTTGTGGAGAAACAGGTACCAAGTGATATTCGGGAGCATGTTGATGCCGATGGTGAAAAGGGAAATAGTCTCGGACAAAATCTAGAAAGAAGATTTCTAGGAAACTACTCTGTGATATATGTAATCATCTCACATACATAAAGCTTTCTATACATTACGTTACTTGGAAACGCTCATGGACGGATCCACGAAGGGACCTTTGGGAGCACATTCTGGACTATGGTGAAAAAGGAAATACCTTCAGATAAAAACTGCAAAGAAGGTTTCTGTGAATCTGCTTTTTGCTATGTTTATTCGTCTCACAGAGACGAAGCTTCCCTTACATTACGCATCTTGGAAACTCCGTCATGGATGGATCCGTGAAGGGATATTTGGGATCACATTCAGGCCTGTGGTGAAAGAATTAAAACAGTCAGAGAGAAAATGGAGAGAAGGTTTCTGAGAAACAGCTTGATTGTGTCTGAATTCCACTCAGCGAGTTATAACTTTCTTCTTATGAGGCACATGTTGAACACTGTTCCTGTAAAACCAAAAGAGTGATATTCGCAGTGCATTGAAGACTATGGCAAAAAGTGAAATGTCGTCCAATAAAAAACAGAAAGAAGCACTCCAAGAAACTGCTCTCAAATGTCCATGCTTTTCACAGGGTTAAAGCTTACTCTACGTTTCCCAGTTTGAAAGGTGGTTTTTGAGGGCTCTGTGAAGGGATAGTAAGTGGCGAACGGAATTCTATGTCGAGCAAGGAATTGTCCTCCATCAAACCTGGAGAGAAGTTTTCTGCACAACTCTTTTGTGATCTTTGTATTCATCTCATAGAATTAAATTTTTCTTTGGAATGAGCAGTTTGAAATCACTGTTTCTGTATAATCTGAGAAAGGACATTTGGAAATGCTCTTTAGAAGGACATTTGGGAAAGATCCTTAGAATATGGAGAAAGAAATATCCTCAGGTAAAATACAGAAGGAAGCTTTATGTGAAACTGCTCTCGGTTGTCTTAATTCCTGTGGGGCAATTAAGCCTCTCCTTTCATTGTGCAGTTTTCTAATCCTGTGTATGTTTAGCGTGTGATGGGATATTCGGGAGCGCTTTGAGGCTAACGGTGAAAAAGGAAATATGTTCAGAGCGAAACTGGAGAGATAGTTTCTGAGGAACTGCTTTTGTGACGTGTGCATTCTACTCATAGTGTTACACTTCTCTTCTCCTACAGTGTCGGGGAAACCCTTTGGAGAAACAGGTACCAAGTTGTATTCATGAGAATGTTAATGCCATTGGTAAAAAGGGAAATAGCCTGAGACAAAACCTCGAAAGATGCTTTCTAGGAAAGTATTCTGTGATATGTGTAATCATCTCACATGGATAAAGCTTTCTTTGCATTACGCAGCTTGGAGACTGTCATTGACGAATCCAAGAAGAGACCTTTGGGATCACATCCAGGACTATGGTGAAAAAGGAAATATCTTCAGATAAAAACCTGAAAGAAGCTTTCTGTGAATCTGCTTTTTGCTTTGTTTATTCATCTCACATAGATGAAGATTTCTTTACATTACGCAGCTTGAAAACTCCCTCCTGGATGAATCTGCAAATGGATACTTGGGATCACATTCGGGCCTATGGTGAAATAGCAAATATACTCAGATAAAAACTGCAGAGGAGCTTTTTGAGAAACTGCTTGGTGATGTGTGCATTCCACTCAGGGAGTTGTAAACTTTCTTCTCTTAAGGCACAGTTTGAACTCTGTTATTGTAAAACCAAAAGAATGATATTTGGAGCACACTGAAGACTATGCCAAAAAGTGAAATGTCGTCCCATAAAAGACAGAAAGAAGCACTCACAGAAACTGCTCTCTGACATGTCCATTCTTTTCCCATTGTTGAAGCTTACTCTACATTACCCTGTTTAAAAGGCGGTCTTTTAGGGTTCTGTGAAGGGATAGTAAGTCACACCCGGATGCCTGTTTGAGGCAAGAAAATGCCTTCCGTTGAAAATCGGACAGAAGACTTCTGAGCAACTCTTTCTTGATGCTTGCATTCATCTCATAGCGTTAAATCATTCTTTGGATTGAGCAGTTTGAAA
>NC_045437.1:70801878-70837562 GCF_002776525.5 Piliocolobus tephrosceles
ATTCATCTCATAGCGTTAAATCATTCTTTGGATTGAGCAGTTTGAAATCACTGTTTCTGTGGAATCTGAGAAGGGACATTTGGAAACGCTCTTTAGAACACCCTAAAAAAAAATAACCTGAGAGAGAAACCAGAAGGAATCTTTCTGTGAAACTGGTCTGTGTCAGGTGAATTCCACTCACACAGTTAAGCTTCTCTTTTCATTGAGCTGTATCATAACTCTGTTTTTGTTTAGTCTGTGAAGGGATAATCTGGAAGGCCTTGAGGCATATGGTGAGAAAGGAAACGTCTTCAGATAGAAACTGGACAGAAGCTCCCTGAGGAAGTGCTTTGCGACGTGTGCATTCCACTCACAGAAATATACCTTTCTTCTCCTAGAGTATTCCAGAAACATTTTTTTCTAGAAAAAACTACAAAACAGACATTCACAAGTATATGGAAGGCTATGGTGAAAAAGGAAATATCCTCAGACAAAAAGGAAAAGAAGATTTCTGTGAAAGTGCTTTGTGTTAGATATATTCCGTCATATCACATAGATAAAATGTTACTTATGTTTCGCCATGTGGAAACTCCGTCATGCACATATCCACGAAGGGAGGTTCCAGAGCACATTCAGGCCTATGGTGAAAGAGGAGATATCTTCAGATAAAAACTGGATAGAAGCTTCCTGAGAAACTACTTTGTGATGCATGCATTCCACTCAGGGAGTTATACCTCTTTTCTCATAAAGCAGTGTTTGAACACTGTTCCTGTGAAACCGAAAATGTGATATTTCAGATCGCATTGAGGACTAGGACGAATAGTGAAATATACTGAAATAAAATCCTGCTCTGTGTCACGTGAATTCTTGTCACACAGTTAAGCTTCTCTTTTCATAGAGCAGTATCATAACACTGTTTTTGTTTAGTCTGCAAGGTGATATTTTGGAGCCCTTTGAGGCTTATGGTGAGAAAAAAACATGTTTATATAGAAAGTGGAGAGAAGCTTTTTGAGGAGCTGCTTTGTCACAGGTGCATTCCACTCACAGAAATATACCTTTTTTCTCAGAGGATTCCGGAATGCCTTTTGGAGAAAAGCTACCAAGACACATTCAGAATGATAGGGATGGCTATGACGATAAAGGAAATATCCCCGGACAAAAAGTGGAAGGAAGATTTCCGTGAAACTCCTTTGTGTTAGATTTACTTTTTCCTCACATAGTTAAAACTGTTTTTATATTACGCAGTTTGGAAACTCCATCATGCACGGATCCACGAAGGGACATTCGGGAGCACATTCAGGCCTATGGTTAAAGAGGAGATCTCTTGAGATAGAAACTTGATAGAAGCTTGCTGAGTAACAAATTTGTGATGTATGCAATCCACTCAGGTAGTTATACCTCCTTTCTCCTAATGCAGTGTTTGAACACTGTTCCTGAGAAACTGAAAAAGTGATATTTCAGTTCGCATTGAGGACTATGGCGAGTAGTGAAATATACTGGAATAAAATCAAGGAAGAAGCCTTCCAAGAATCTGCTCCCTGATATGTGCATTTACCTCACACAGGTAATGCTTACTCTATGTTGCCCAGTTTCAAAACTTTGTCTTTGAAGAATCTGTGAAGGGATATTGAGTGAAGCCAGCAGGCTTGTGGTTAGAAAGGAAACAACTTCCGATGAAACCAGCAGAGAAACGTTCTGAGCAAGTACTTTGCGATGTATGTATTCATCTCTTAGAGTTAAACCGTTCTTTGGATTGAGCAGCTTGAACTCACTGTTTTTGTGGAATCTGAGGAAGGACATTTGGTAACGATTCTTAGAATATGGAGAAAGAATATCCTCAGGTAAAGACAGCAAAGACTTGGAATCAACCCAAATGTCCATCAGTGACAGACTGGATTAAGAAAATGTGGCACATATACACCATGGAATACTATGCAGCCATAAAAAAGGATGAGTTTGCGTCCTTTGTAGGGACATGGATGCAGCTGGAAACCATCATTCTTAGCTAACTATCACAAGAAGAGAAAACCAAACACCGCATGTTCTCACTCATAGGTGGGAACTGAACAATGAGCTCACTTGGACTCGGGAAGGGGAACATCACACAATGGGGCCTATCATGGGGAGGGGGGGGGGGGGAGGGGTTGCATTGGGGAGTTATACCTGATATAAATGATGAATTGTTGGGTGCTGACGAGTTGATGGGTGCAGCACACCAACATGGCACATGTATACATATGTAACAAACCTGCACGTTATGCACATGTACCCTAGAACTTAAAGCATAATAAAAATAAAAATTAAAAAAAAGGAATATCCTTAAAAAGAAATAACCTCAGAGAGAAACCAGAGGAAGCTTTCTGTGAAACTGCTCTGTGTCACGTGAATTCTGCTCACACAGTTAAGCTTCTCTTTTCATAGAGCTGTATCATAACACTATTTTTGTTTAGTCTGCGAAGGGATATTCTGGAGGGCTTTGAGGCTTACGGTGAGAAAGGAAACGTCTTCATATAGAGACTGGAGAGAAGCTTTCTGAGGAGCTGCTTTGTGACTTGTGCATTCCACTCACAGAAATATACCTTTCTTCTCCTAGAGGATTCAGGAATCCCTTTTGGAGTAAAAGCTACCAAGAGATATGCAAGAGTATAATGATGACTATGTTGAAAAAGGAGATATCCTTAGACAAAACCTGGAAAGAATGTTTCTGGTAAAATGCTTTGTGTTAGATATATTCACTCATCTCGCATAGTTAAAACTTTAATTATATTATGCAGTTTGGAAACTCCATCATGCACAGATCCGCAAAGGGACGTTTGGGAGCACATTCAGGCCTTTGCTGAAAGAGGAGATATCTTCAGATAAAAACTGGATAGAAGCTTTTTGAGAAATTACTTTGTGATGTATGCATTCCATTCAGGGAGTTATACCTCTTTTCTCACAAGGCAGTGTTTTAATACTGTTCCTGTGAAACCGAAAAAGTGATATTTCGGAAAGCATGGAGGACTATGGCGAATAGTGACATATACTGAAATAAAATCGAGGAAGAAGCGTTCCAAGAATCTGCTCTCTGATATATATGCCTTCACTTCAGAGTGTTAATGCTAACTCTATTTTGCCCAGTTATGAAACTAGCTATTTGCAGTGTCTATGAAGGGATATTTAGTGAGGCCCGGAGGCTTGTGGTGAGTGAGGATACGCCTTCTGATGAAACCCGCAGAGAAACGTTCTGAGTAACTGCTTTGCGATGTGTGTATACGTCTCATAGAGTTACACCATTCTTTGGATTGAGCAGCTTAAAATCACTGTTTTTGTGGAATTTGAGGAAGAACTTTTGGGAATGATCCTTAGAATATGGGGAAAGAAATATGCTCAGGTAAAATCCAGAAGGATGCTTTCTGTGGAACTGCTCTGTGTCATCTTAATTCCTCTCACTTAGTTAAGCCTAGCTTTTCATTGAGCAGTTTTCTAACCCTGTGTATGTTTAGCTTGTGATGGGATACTCGGGAGCACTTTGAGGCTTACGGTGAAAAAAGAAATATGTTCACACCGAAACTGGAGAGAAGCTTTCCGAGGAAGTACTTTCTGACGTGTGCATTCCAGTCACACTGTTATACCTCTTTTCTCATACAGCGTCAGGGAAACCCTTTTAGAGAAACAGGTACCAAGTGATATCCCAGAGCACGTTGATGCCGATGATGAAAGGGAAATAGCCTCAGACAAAAACTGGACAGAAGCTTCTAGGAAACTACTCAGTGGTATGTGTAATCATCTCACATAGACAAAGCTTTATTTATATTATGCAGCCTGGAAACTGTCATGGATAGATCCACGAAGGGACCTTCGGGATCACATTCATGACTAGGGTGAAAAAGGAAATATCTTCAGATGAAACGTTGAAAGAAGTTTCTGTGAACCTGCTTTTTGCTATGATTATTCATCTCACACAGATGAAGCTTTCTTTACATTATGGAGCTCAGAAACTCCCTCGTGGATGGATCTGCGAAGGGATATTTGGGATCACCTTTGGGCCTGTGGTGAAATAGGAAATATAGTCAGATAAAAACTGGAGAGAAGCTTTCTGAGAAACTGCTTGGTGATGTGTGCATTCCACTCAGGGAGTTTTAACTGTCTTCTCATAAGGCACAGTTTGAACACTGTTCCTGTAAAACCAAAAGAGTGATATTCAGAGCACATTGAAGACTATGGCAAAAAGTGAAATGTCGTCCAATAAAAAACAGAAACAAGCACTCGGAGAAACTGCTCTGACATGTCCACTCTTTTCACTTGGTTAAAGCTTACTCTACTTTTCTAGTTTGATAGTCGGTCTTTGAGGTTTCTGTGAAGGGATATTACATGGCAACCGCAGGTCTGTGTCGAGCAAGGAAATGTCCTGCATTGAAAATCGGAGAAAATCGTTCTGTGCAACTCCTTTGTGATGTTTGTTTTCATCTCATAGAGTTAAATCATTCTTTGTATTGAGCAGTATGAAATCACAGTTTCTGTGGAATCTGAGAAAGGACATTTGGAAACGCTCTTTAGAATATCCTGAAAAAGAAATAACCTCAGAGAGAAACCAGAAGGAAGCTCTCCGTGAAAGTGCTCTGTGTCACGTGAATTCTGCTCACACAGTTAAGCTTCTCTTTTCATTGAGCAGTATCATAGCACTGTTTTTGATTTGTCTGCGAAGGGATATTCAGGAGTGCTTTGAGGCTTATGGTGAGAAAGGAAATGTCTTTAGATAGAAACTGAAGAGAAGATTTCTGAGGAGCTGCTTGGTGTCGTGTGCTTTCCAGTTACAGAGATACACCTTTCTTCTCCTAGAGGATTCCGGAATCCCTTTTGGAGAAAAAGCTACTAAAGTCATTCAGGAGTACAGGGACGGTTATGGCTAAAAAGGAAATATACTTAGAGAAAAACTGTGAAGAAGATTTCTGTGAAACTGCTTTGTGTTACATGTATTTTATAATATCGCACAGTTAAAACTTTTCTTATATTACGCAGTTTGGAAACTCCGTCATACACGGACACACAAAGGGACATTGTTGAGCACATTCAGGCCAACGACGAAAGAGGTGATATATTCACATAAAACTGGGTAGACGTTTTCTGAAAAGTTACTTTGTGATATATGCATTCCACTCAGGGAGTTATACCTCTTTTATCACAAGGCAGCGTTTGAAAACTGTTCCTGTGAAACCGAAAAAGTGATATTTCAGAGCGCATTGAGGACTATGGCGAATAGTGAAAAACACTCAAATAAAATTGAGGAAGGAGCGTTCCAAGAATATGTTCTCTGATATGCGCATTCATTGCACAGAGTTAATGTTTACTCTATGTTTCCCAGTTTCAATATTCTGTCTTTGAAGAATTTGTGAAGTGATTGTTCTTGACGCCGGGAGGCTTGTGGTTAGCAAGAAATCATCCTCCGATGTAACTAGCAGAGAAAGGTTCTGAGCAACTGCTTTGTGCCGTGTATTCGTCTCATAGAGTAAAAACCATTCTTTTGAATGAGCAGCTTGAAATCACTGATTTTGTGGAATCTGAAGAAGGACATTTGGGAACGATCCTTAGAATATGGAGAAAGAAATATCCTCAGGAAAAATCCAGTAGGAAACTTTCTGTGAAACTGCTCTGTGTCGTTTTAATTCCTCTCGCTCAGTTAAGTCTCCCTTTTCATTGAGCAGTTTTCTCACCCTGTGTATGTTTAGCATGTGATGGGATATCCGGGAGCTCTTTGAGGCTAACAGTGAAATAGGAAATATGTTCAGACCGAAACTGGAGAGAAGCTTTCCGCAGAACTGCTTTGTGACGTGTGCATTCCAGTCACAATTTTATACCTCTCTTCTCATACAGCGTCAGGGAAACCCTTTTGGAGAAACAGGTACCAAGTGATAATCAGGAGCATGTTGATGCCGATATTGAAAAGTGAAGGAGCCTCAGAGAAAAACTGGAAAGAAGGTTTCTAGGAAACTACTCTGTGATATCTGTAATCATCTCACATAGATAAAACTTTCTTTACATTACGCAGCTTGGAAACTATCATGGACGGATCCATGAAAGGACCTTCGGGAGCACATTCAGGACTATGGTGAAGAAGGAAATATCTTCAGATAAAAAGTGGAAAGAAGCATTCTGTGAATCTGCTTTTTGCTATGTTTATTCATCTCACAGAGATGAAGCTTTCTTTACATTACACAAGTTTGAAGCTCCCTTGTGGATGGATCCACAAAGGGATATTTGGGATCACATTCGGGCCTACAGTGAAATAGCAAATATAGTCAGATAAAAACTAGAGAGAAGCTTTCTGAGAAACTGCTTGGTGTCGTGTGCATTCCACACAGGGATTTATAACTTTCTTCTTATAAGTCACAGTTTGAACACTGTTCTTGTAAAACGAAAAGACTGATAATCAGAGCGTATTGAAGATTATGGCAAGAAGTGAAATGTCGTCCAATAAAAAACAGAAACAAGCACTGAAAGAAACTGATCTCTGACTTGTCCATTCTTTTCACTGGGTTAAAGCTTACTGTACACTTCCCAGTTTGAAAGTCGTTCTTTGATGGTTCTGCGAAGGGGTTGTCATTGGTAACTGGAGGACTAAGTGAGGCAAGGACATATCTTCCATCAAAAATTGGAGAGAAGCTTTCTTGTCAACACTTTTGTGATGTTTGCATTAATCTCAGAGAGTTAAGTCATTCCTTGGATTGAACAGTTTGAAATCACTGCTTCTGTGGAAACTGAGAAAGAACATTTGGAACCCTTCTTTAGAATACCCTGAAAAAGAAATATTCTCAAAGAGAATCCAAAAGGAAGCATTCTGTGAAACTACTCTGTGTCACCTATATTCCGCTCACACAGATAAGCCTTTCTTTTCATTTATCAGTATCATAACACTGTTTTTGTTTAGTCTGTGAAGGGGTATTCTGGAGCTTATCGAGGCTTACGTTGACGAAGGAAATATCTTTAGACAGAAACTGGAGAGCAGCTTTCTGTGGAGCTGCCTTGTGACATGTGCATTCCCCTCCCAGAAATTTACCCTTCTTATCATAGAGGATTCCAGAATTCCTTTCGGAGAAAAAGCTACCAGGAGACATTTGGGAGTATAGGGATGGATATGGTGAAACAGGAAGTATCCTCAGACAAAAACTGGAAAGAACATTTCTGTGAAACTGTTTTGTGTTACATATACTTATTCATATTGCAGTTAAAACTTTTCTTATATTACACAGTTTGGAAACTCTGTCATGAATGGATCCACAAAGGGACATTCGGGAGCACATTCAGGCCTATGGTGAAAGAGGAGATATATTCAGGTAAAAACTGGATAGAAGATTTCTGAGAAACTCCTTTTGGTGAATGCATTCCACTCAGGGACTTATACCTTTTTTCTCACAAGGCAGTGTTAGAACACTTTTCTTGTGAAACTGAAAATGTGATATTTTGGGGCACATTTAGTACTATGGCGAATAATGAAATATACTGAAATAAAATCGAGGAAGAAGAGTTCCAAGAATCTGCTCTCTGATATGTGCATTCACTTCACAATGTTAACACTTACTCTATGTTGCCCAGTTAGGAAACTCTTTCTTTGAAGAATCTGTGAAGGGATATTTAGTGACACCCAGAGGCTTGTGGTGAATAAGGAAACGTCTTCCAATGAATCCTGCAGAGAAACATCTGAGCAACTGCTATGCCATGTGTATATTCATCTCATAAAATTACACTATTCTTTGGATTGAGCAGCTTGAAATCACTGTTTCTGTGGAATCTGAGAAAGGACATTTGGGAACGATCCTTAGAATATGGTGAAAGAAATATCCTCAGGTAAAATCCAGAAGGAAGCTTTCCGTGAACCTGCTCAGTGTCATCTTAATTCCTCTCACTCAGATAAGTCTCTCTACTCATAGAGCAGTTTTCTACCCCTGTGTATGTTTAGCATGTGATGGGATAATCGGGAGCACTTTTCAGCTAACGGTCAAAAAGGAAATAAGTTCAGACCGAAACTGGGGAGAAGCTTTCCGAGGAACTGCTTTGTGACATCTGCATTCCAGTCACAGTGTTATACTTCTCTTCTCATACAGCATCGCAGAAACCCTTTTGGAGAAACAGGTACCAAGTGATATTCGGAGACATGTTGAGGCCGATGGCGAAAAGGGAAATAGCCTCAGACAAAAACTGGAAAGTAGCTTTGCAGGAAACTACTCTGTGATATGTGTAATCATCTCACATAGATAAAGCTTTCTGTATATTACAAAGTTTGGAAACTGTAGTGGACGGATCCACGAAGTGACCTTAGAGAGCAAATTTTGGACTATGGTGAAAAAGGAAATATCTTCTGATAAACACTGGAAAGAAGCTTTCTGTGATTCTGATTTTTGTTATCTTTATTTATCTCACATAGATGAAGGTTTCTTTACATTACGCATCTTGGAAACTCCGTCGTGTATGGATTCGTGAAGGGATATCTGGGATCACATTCTGGCCAATGGTGAAATCGCAAATATAGTCAGAGAAAAACTGGAGAGAAGCTTTCTGAGAAACTGCTTGGTGATGTGTGCATTCCATTCAGGGAGTTATAACTTTCTTTCCATAAAGCACGGTTTGAACACTCTTACAGTGAAACCAAAAGAGTGATATTCTGAGCACTTTGAAGACTATGGCAAAAAGTGAAATGTCATCCAATAAAAAACAGAAAGGAGCACTCTAAGAAACTGCTCTCAAATGTCCATGCTTTTCACAGAGTTAAAGCTTACTCTACGTTTCCCAGTTTGAAAGGTGGTCTTTGAGGGTTCTGCGAAAGTATAGTAAGTGGCAACCAGAATTCTGTGTCGAGCAAGGGAATGTCCTCCATCAAAAACTGGAGAGGTTTCTGCGTAACTCTTTTGTGATGTTTGTATTCATCTCATAGTGATAAATTTTTCTTTGGAATGAGCAGTTAGAAATAACTGTTTCTGTATAATCTGAGAAAGTACATTTGGAAATGCTCCTTAGAATATCCTGAAAAAGTAAAAACCTCAGAGAGAAAACAGAAGGAAGCATTCTGTCAAACTGCTCTGTGTCACGTGAATTCCGCTCACATAGCTAATCTTCTCTTTTCATTCAGCTGTATCATAACACTTTTTTTATTAGTCTGTGAAGGGATATTCGGGAGGGTTTTGAGGCTTACGGTGGGAAAGGAAACGTCTTCTGATAGAAACTGGAGAGAAGCTTTCTGAGGAGCTGCTTTGTTACTTGTGCATTCCACTCACAGAAATATACCTTTCTTCTCTTAGAGGATTCCGGAATCCCTTTTGGAGAAAAAGCTAACAGGAGATATTAGAGAGTACACTGACAACTATGGTGAAAAAGGAATTATCCTCAGACAAAAACTGAAAAGACGATTTCTGTGAAACTGCTTTGTGGTAGATATATTTACTCGTCTTGCATAGTTAAAACTTTATATTATTCAGTTTGGAAACTCTGTCATGCACAGATCCACGAAGGGTCTTTCGGAGGCACATTCAGGCCTATGGTGAAAGAGGAGATATCTTCAGATAAAAACTGCATAGAAGCCTTATGAGAAACTTCTTTGTGATGTATGCATTCCACTCAGGGGGTTATACCTCTTTTCTCACAAGGCAGTGTCTGAACACTGTTCCTGTGAAACCAAAAAAGTGATATTTCGGAAAGCATTGAGGACTATGGAGAATAGTGAAATATACAGAAATAAAATCGTGGAAGAAGCGTTTCAAGAATCTGCTCTCTGCTATGTACACTCAGTTCACTGAGTTAATGTTTACTCTATGTTGCCCAGTTTCAAAACTCTGTGTTTGACTAATCTGTGAAGGGATATTTAGTGACGCCCGGAGGCTTGTGGTGAGTGAGGAAATGCTTTCCGATGAAACCAGCAGAGAAACATTCTGAGCCACTACATTTGTATGCTTGTATTCGACTCATAGAGTTACACCATTCTTTGGATGGAGCAGCTTGAAATGATGTTTTTGTGGAATCTGAGGAAGGACATTTGGGAACGTTCTTTAGAATATGGAGAACAAAATATCCTCAGAAAAATTCCAGCAGGAAGCTTTCTGTGAAACTGCTCTCTGTCGAATTAATTACTCTCGCTTCATTAAGCTTCTTTTTTCATTGAGCAGTTTTCTACATCTGTGTATGTTTAGCATGTGAGGGGTTATTTGGGAGCACTTTAAGGCTAACAGTGAAAAAGGAAATATGTTCAGACCAAAACTGGAGAAAAAATTTCCAAAGAACTCCTTTGTGACGTGTGTTTTAAACTCACATTGTTATACCTCTCTTCTCATACAGCGTCAGGGATACCCTTTTGGAGAAACAGGTACCAAGC
The DNA here is from genome assembly GCF_002776525.5 of Piliocolobus tephrosceles. Classification (NCBI taxonomy): domain Eukaryota; kingdom Metazoa; phylum Chordata; class Mammalia; order Primates; family Cercopithecidae; genus Piliocolobus; species Piliocolobus tephrosceles. The sequence goes on from NC_045437.1 coordinate 70,812,197, forward strand.
GATATTCAGGAGCATGTTGATGCTGATGGTGAAAAGTGAAATAGCCTCAGACAAAAACTAGAAGGAAGCTTTATATGAAACTACTCTGTTATATGTGTAATCATCTAGATAAACGTATCTTTAAATACATCGATAAAGCTTTCTTTACATTACCCAGCTTGGAAACTGTCATAGATAGATCCACGAAGGGACCTTCGAGAGCACATTCTGGGCTATGGTGAAAAAGGAAATATCTTCACATAAAAACTGGAAAGAAGCTTTCTGTGAATCTGCTTTTTGCTATGTTTTTCATCTCACATAGATGAAGCTTTCCTTACATTACACAGCTTGGAAACTCCCTCGTGGATGGATCCGTGAAGGGAAATTAGGGATCACTTTCTGGCCTATGGTGAAAGAGGAAATATAGTCAGATAAAAACTGGAGAGAAGCTTTCCGAGAAACTGCTTCCGTGATGTGTGCATTCCACTCAGGGAGTTATAACTTTCTTCTCATAAGGCACAGTTTGAACACTGTTCCTGTAAAACCAAAAGAGTGATATTTGGAGCACATTGAAGACTATGGCAAAAGTGAAATGTCGTACAATAAAACACAGAAAGAAGCACTCGAGGAAACTGCTCTCTGACATGTCCATTCTTTTCATAGGGTTAAAGCTTACTCTACATTTCCCAGGTTGAAAGTCGGTCTTTGAGGTGTCTGTGAAGGGACAATGAGTGGCGACCGGAGGCCTGTGTGAGGCAAGGAAATGACTTCCATCCAAAATTGGAGAGACACTTTCTGTGCAACTCTTTTGTGATGTTTGTATTCATCTCATAGCGTTAAATCATTGTTTGGATTGAGCAGTTTGAAATCACTGTTTCTGTGGAATCTGAGAAATGACATTTGGAAACACTCCTTAGAATATCCTGAATAACAAATAACCTCTGACAGAAACCAGAAGGAATCTTTTTCTGAACCATCTCTGTGTCACGTGAATTCCGCTCAGACAGTTAAGCTTCTTTTTTCATTGAGCTGTATTGTAACACTGTTTTTGTTTAGTCTGCAAAGGGATATTCTCGAGGGATTTGAGGCTTATGGTGAGACAGGAAACTTCTTCAGATATAGACTAGAGAGAAGCTTTCTGAGGAGCTGCTTTGTGACGTGTGCATTACACTCATAGAAATATAACTTTCTTCACCTAGAGGATTACGGTATCCCTTTGGAGAAAAAGCTACCAAGAGATATTCGGGATTATAGTGATGACTATGGTGAAAAAGCAAATATCCTCAGACAAAAACTGGAAGGAATATTTTTGTGAAACTGCTTTGTGTTAGATACATACATTCCTCTCGCATAGTTAAAACTTAATTATGTTATGCAATTTGGAAACTCCATCATGCACAGATTCTCGAAGGACATTTGGGAACACATTCAGGCCTACGGTGAAGGTGGAGATATCTTCAGATAAAAACTGGATAGAAGCTTTCTGAGAAACTACATTGTGATGTATGCATTCCTCTCAGGGAGTTATACTTCTTTTCCCACAGGGTAGTGTTTGAACACTGTTCCTGTGAAACCGAAAAAGTGATATTTCGGAATGCACTGAGGACTATGGCAAATAGTGAAATATACTGAAATAAAATCCAGGAAGAAGCTTTCGAAGAATCTGCAGTCTGACATATGTATTCACTTTACAGAGGTAATGCTTACTGTATATTTGCCCAGTTTTGAAACTCTGTCTTTGAAGAATCTCTGAAGGGATATTTAGTGATGCCCGGAGTCTTATGGTGAGTGAGGAAACGTGTTCCGATGAAACCTGCACAGAAATGTTCTGAGCAACTGCTTTGTGATGTGTGTGTTAGTCTCATAGAGTTAAACAATTCTTTGTATTGAGCAGCTTGAAATCACTGTTTTCGTGGAATCTGAGGAAGGGCATTTGGGAACTCTCCTTAGAATATGGAGAAAACAATATCGTCAGGTAAAATCTAGAAGGAAGCTTTCTGTGAAACTGTTCTGTGTTGTCTTAATTCCTCTCACACAGGTAAGCCTCTCTTTTCATTAAGCAGTTTTCTAGCCCTGTGTATGTTTAGCATGTGATCAATATTTGGGAGTACTTTGAGGCTAACAGTGAAAAAGGAGAGATGTTCTGACCGAAAGTGGAGAGAAGCTTCATGAGAAATTGCTTTGTGATGTGTGCATTCAAGTCACAGTGTTATATTTCTCTTCTCATACAGCATCGGGAAAATACTTTTGTAGAAACAGGTACCAAGTGATATTCGGGAGCATGTTGATGCCGATGGTGAGAAGGGAAATAGTCTCAGACAAAAACGAAAGAAGCTTTCCAGGAAACCACTCTGTGATATGTGTAATCAACTCACATAGATAAAGCTTTCTTTATATTACGCAGCTTGGAAACTGTCATGGAAAGATCCACGAAGGGACTTTCGGGATCACACCCTGGACTATGGTGAAAAAGGAAATATCTTCATATAAAAACATGAAAGAAGCTTTCTGTGAATCTGCTTTTTGCTTTGTTTATTCATCTCACATAGATGAAGATTTCTTTACATTACACAGCTTGAAAACTCCCTCATGGATGGATCAGCGAATGGATATTTGGGATCACATACGGGCCTATGGTGAAATAGCAAATATAGTTGTGGGAAAAAGAGAGATCAGCCGGTTACTGTGTCTATGTAGAAGGAAGTAGACATAAGAGACTCCATTTAGTTCTGTATTTGAAATGCTGTTAATCTGTGACCCTACCCCCAACTTTGTCCTTGCAAGAGACATGTGAGAAGGTGATTTAAGGTTAAAAGGATATTGGGCTGTGCAGGATGTGTCTTTGTTAAATAAGTACCTGAAGGCAGCTTGCTGGCCAAAATTCCTGCCCCTCCCTGGGCAATGGAACATCTCCGGGTAATACCCATTTGTGCCTTGTTTACTGAGTAAGGAGAAAACGCCTTTAGGAATAAGGTGGGACTTGCTGGAATAAGGTGGGACTTGCTGGAGCAATGCTGCTAAAAGGTTTATGGAGATGTCGCATATACATCTCAAGGCACAGCATTTGCCTTTAAACTTATTCATGTTACAAGGATTTTTCCATATGTCTTATTCCGGATTTCCTCCCTACAATGATCCTATTGTCCAGCCACTCCCTTATCCTTTTAATGGTAAAGATAATTCTCAATAAATACTAAGGGAACTCAGAGGCCGGTGCCAGTGTGGGTCCTCTGAAAACACAGCACTGGTCCCCTGGGTCCCGCTTTTCTTTCCCTATACTTTGTCTCTGTGTATTATTTCCTTTTCTCAAGTCTCTCGTCCCACCTAACGAGAAGCACCCACAGGTGTGGAGCTGCAGGCTACCCCTTCAAGAGTCAGATAAAAATTGCAGAAGAGATTTTCAGAAATTGCTTGGTGATGTGTGCATTCCACGCAGGGAGTTATAAGTTTCTTCTCCTAAGGCACAGTTTGAACTTTGTTATTGTAAAACCAAAAGATAGATATTCGGAGCACATTGAAGACTATGGCAAAAAGTGAAATGCCGTCCCATAAAAAACAGAAATAAGCACTCGCAGAAACTTCTTTCTGACATGTCCATTTTTTTTCACAGGGTTAAAGCTTACTCTAGTTTCCCTGTTTGAAAGTCGGTCTTTGAGGTTTCGGTGAAGGGATAGTAAGTCGCACCTGGAGGCCTGTTTGAGGCAAGGAAATGCCTTCCATCGAAAATCGGACAGAAGCCTCCTGAGCAACTCTTTTGTGATACTTGCATTCATCTCATACCATTAAATCATTCTTTGGATTGAGCAGTTTGAAATCACTCTTTCTGTGGAATCTGAGTAGGGACATTTGGAAACACTCTTTAGAGTATCCTGAAAAAGAAATAACCTCAGAGAGAAACCAGGAGGAAACCTTCTGTGAAACTGCTCTGTGTCACGTGAATTCCACTCACACAGTTAAGCTTTTCTTTTCATTGGGCTGTATCATAACACTGTTTTTGTTTAGTCAGTGAAGGGATAATCTGGAGGGCCTTAAGGCTTATGGTGAGAAAGGAAACGTCTTCAGATAGAAACTGGAGCGGGTACTTTGTGACATGAGGATTCCACTCACAGAAATATACCTTTCTTCTCCTAGAGGATTCCGGAAACTATTTTCTAGAAAAAACTACAAAACAGACATTCAGGAGTATACGGAAGGCTATGATGAAAAAGGAAATATCCTCAGACAAAAACTGGAAGGAAGATTTCTGTGAAAGTGCTTTGTGTTAGATATATTCATTCATCTTGCATAGTTAAAACTTTAAGTATATTATGCCTTGTGGAAACGGCGTCATGCACAGATCCATGTAGGGAGGTTCCGGAGTACATTCAGGCATACCATGAAAGAGGAGATATCTTCAGATAAAAACTGGATAGAAGCTTTCTGAGAAACTACTTTGTGATGTATACATTCTGCTCAGGGAGTTAAACCTCTTTTCTTACAAAGCGGTGTTTGAACACTGTTCCTGTGAAACCAAAAATGTGATATTTCGGAACGCATTGAGGACTAGGGTGAATAGTGAAATATAATGAAATAAAATCGAGGAAGAAGCGTTCCAAGAATCTGCTGTCTGATATGTGCATTCACTTCACAAAACTATTGCTTACTCTCTGTTGCCCAGTTTCAAAACTCTGTCTTTGAAGTATCTGTGAAGGGATATTTAGTGACGTCTGAAGGCTTGTGGTGAGTGAGGAAATATCTTCCAATGAAACCTACAGAGAAACGTTCTTGTCAACTGCTTTGCAATGTGTGTATTCGTCTCCTAGATTCAAACCATTCTTCGGATTGAGCATCTTGAAATCACTGTTTTTGGGGAATCTGTGGAAGGACATTTGAGAACGATCCTTAGAAAATGGAGGAAGAAATATCCTCAGTTAAAATCCAGAAGGAACCTTTCTGTGTATCTGCTCTGTGTCATCTTAATTCCAAACACTCAGATAAGCCTCTCTTTTCATTGAGCAGTTTTCTAGCCCTGTGTGTGTTTAGCAGGTGATGGGATATTCGGGAGCACTTTGAGGCTAACCATGAAAAAGGAGATATGTTCAGACCGAAACTAGAGAGAAGCTTTCTGAGGAACTGCTTTGTGACGTGTGCATTCAGTCACAGTGTTATACATCTCTTCTCATATAGTGTCGGAGAAACCCTTTTGGAGAAACAGGTACCAAGTGATATTCAGGAGCATGTTGATGCTGATGGTGCAAAAGGGAAATAGCCTCAGACAAAAACTGGGAAGAAGCTTTCTAGGAAACAACTCTGTGATATGTGTAACCATCTCACATACATAAAGCTTTCCTTACATTACGTAGCTTGGAAACTGTCATGGACAGATCCACGAAGGGACATTCGAGAGCACATTCTGGACTATGGTCAGAAAGTAAATATCTTCAGATAAAAACTCTAAAGAAGCTTTCTGTGGATCTGCTATTTGCTCTGTGTATTCATCTCACATAGATGAAGCTTCCTTTACATTATGCAGCTTGGAATCTCCCTCGTGGATGGATCCATGAATAGATATTTTGGGTCACATTCGGGCCTATGCTGAAAGAGGAAATATAGTCAGATAGAAACTGGAGAGGAGCTTTTTGAGAAACTGCTTGATGATGTGTGCATTCCACTCAGGGTTTTATAACTTTCTTCTCATAAGGCACAGTGTGAACACTGTTCCTATAAAGCCAAAACTGTGATATTCAGAGCACATTGAAGACTATGGCAAAAAGTGGAATATTGTCCAACAAAAAACAGAAAGAAGCACTCGAAGAAACTGCTTTTTGACATGTCCATTCTTTTCACAGTTTTAAAGCTTACTCAACATTTCCCAGGTTGAAAGGCGGTCTTTGAGGGTTCTGCGAAGGGATAGTAAGTGGAGACTGGACGCCTGTGTGAGGCAAGGAAAAGTCTTTTATCAAAAATCAGAGAGAAGCTTTCTGCGCAACACTTTTGTTATGTTTGTATTCATCTCATAGCATTAAATCATTTCTTGGATTGAGCAGTTTGAAATGACTGTTTCTCTGGAATCTGAGAGAGGAGATTTGGAAACGCTCTTTAGAATACCCTGAAAAAGAAATAACCTCAGACAGAAACCAGAAGGAAGTTTTCTGTGAAAGTTCTCTGTGTCTCTTGATTTCCACCCACACAGTTCAGCTTCTCTTTTCATTGAGCTGTATCATAACACCTTTTTTGTTTAGTCTGTGAAGGGATACTCTGGAGGGCTGTGAGGCTTACCATGAGAAAGGATACGTCTTCAGATAGAAACTGGAGAGGAGCTTTTTGAGAAACTACTTAGCGATGTATGCATTCCAATCAGGGAGTTATACCTCTTTTCTCTCAAGGCAGTGTTTGAACACTGTTCCTGTGAAACCGAAAATGTGACATTTCAAAATGCATTGAGGACTGTGGCGAGTAGTGAAATATACTGAAATAAAATCGAGGAAGAAGCGTTCCAAGAATCTGCTCTCTGATATGTGCATTCACTTCACAGAGTTAATGCTTACCCAATGTTGCCGAGTTTCGAAACTCTGTCTTTGAAGAATCTGTGAAGGGATATTCAGTGATGCCCGGAGGCTTGTGGTGAGTGAGGAAACGTGTTCCGATGAAACCTGCAGAGAAAAGTTCTGAGCAAATGCTTTGCAATGAGTGTATTCACCTCATAGAGTTAAACAATTCTTTGGATTGAGCAGCTTGAAATCACTGCTTTTGTGAAATCTGAGGAAGGACATTTGGGAACGACACTTAGAATATGGAGAAAGAAATATCCTGAGGTAAAATCCAGAAGGAAGCTTTCTGTGAAACTGCTCTGTGTCATCTTAATTCCTCTCACTCAGATAAGCCTCTCTTTTCATTGAGCAGTTTTTTAGCCCTCTGCATGTTTAGCGTGTGATGCGGTATTCGGGAGCACTTTGAGGGTAACAGTGAAAAAGGAAATATGTTCAGACCGAAACTGGAGAGAAGGTTTCTGAGGACCTGCTTTGTGACGTGTGCATTCCAGTCATAGTGTTATACCTTTCTTATCATATAACGTGGGGGAAACCATTTTGGATAAACAGCTACCAAGCGATATTCGGGAGCATTTTCATACCGATGGTGAAAAGCGAAATAGCCTCAGAGTAAAACTGGAAAGAAGCTTTCTATGAAACTACGGGGTCATATGTGTAATCATCTAGATAAATGTATCTTTAACTACATAGATAAAGCTTTCTTTATATTACGCAGCTTGGAAACTGTCATGAATGGATCCACAAAGGGACCTGTGGGAGCACATTCAGATAAAACCTGGAAAGAAGCTTTCTGTGAATCTGCTTTTTAGTATGTTTATTCGTCTCACATATATGAAGCTTTCTTTCTATTACGCAGCTTGGAAACTCCCTCGTGATGGATCCATGAGCGGATATTTGGGATCACATTCGGGCCTATGGTGAAATAGGAAATATAGTCAGATAAAAAATGGAGAGAATCTTTCTGAGAAACTGCTTGGTGATGTGTGCATTCCACTCAGGGAGTTGTAACTTTCTTCTCATAAGGCACAGTGAAAAGTGTTCCTGTAAAACCAAGAGTGATATTCAGAGCATATTTAAGACTATGGCAAAAAGTGAAATGTCGTTGAATAAAAAACAAAAAGAAGCATGCTAAGAAACTGCTCTCTGATATGTCCATTCCTTTCACAAGGTTAAAGCTTACTCTACATTTCCCAGTTTGAAAGTTGGTCTTTGAGCATTGTGCGAATGGATAATGAGACACGACCGGAGGTCTGAGTGAGGCAAGGAAATGTCTTCCATCGAAAATTGGAGAGAAGCTTTCTGTGCAACTCTTTTGTGATGTTTGTATTCCTCTGATAGCGTTAAATCATTCTTTGGATTGAGCACTTTGAAATCACTGTTTCTGTCTTATCTGAGAAATGACATTTGGAAACGCTCTTTAGAATATCCTGAGAAAGAAATAACCTCAGAGAGAAACCAGAAGGAAGCTTTCTGTGAAACTGCTCTGTGTCACGTGAATTCTGCTCAAACAGTTAAGCTTCTCTTTTCATTGAGCTGTATCACAACACTGTTTAATTTATTCTGGGAAGTGATATTTTGGAGGACTATGAGGCTAATTGTGAGAAAAGAAACGTCTTCAGATAGAGAATGGAGAGAAGCTTTCTGAGGAGTTGCTTTGTGACATGTGCATTCCACTGATAGAAATATACCTTTCTTCACCTAGAGGATTCCGGAATCCCTTTTGGAGAAAAAGCTACCAAGAAATATTCGGGAGTATAGCAACGACTATGGTGAAAAATGAAAGACCCTCAGGCGAAAACTGGAAAGATTTCTGTGAAACTGCTTTGTGTTAGATATATTTATTCATCTCACATAGTTAAAATTTTAATTACATTACACAGTTTGGAAACTCCATCATGTGCAGATATGCCAAGGGACATTCGGGAGCACATTCAGGCCTATGGTGAAAGAGGTGATATATTCAGATAAAAAGTGGATAGAAGCTTTCTGGGAAACTACTTTGTGATGTATGCATTCCACTCAGGGAGTTGTAACTCTTTTTTCAGAAAGCAGCGTTTGAACACGTTTCCTGTTAAACCCAAAAAGTGATATTTCGGAACATATTGAGGACTATGGCGAATAGTGAAACATACTGAAATAAAATCGAAGAAGAAGCATTCCAAGAATCTGTTCTCTGAATATGTGCAATCATTGCACAGAGTTAATTTTTACTCTGTGTTTCCAGGTTCAAAAACCTGTCTTTGAAGAATCTGCGAAGGGATATTTATTGAGGCCCAGAGGCTTGTGGTTAGCCAGAAAGCGTCTTCTGATGAAACTAGCAGGGAAACGTTCTGAACAACTGCTTTGCGATGTGTGTATTTGTTTCCTAGAGTTAAACTATTCTTTGGATTGAACAGCTTAAAATCACTGTTTTGTGGAATCTGAGGAAGGACATTTTGGAATGATCCTTAGAATATGGAGAAAGAAATATCCTCAGGAAAAATCCAGTAGGAAGCTTTCTGTGAAACTGCTCTGTGTCATCTTAATTCCTCTCACTCAATTAAGCCTCCCTTTTCATTGAGCAGTTTTCTAGCACTTTGTATGTTTAGCTTGTGATGGGATATTCGGGAGAACTTTGAGGCTTACGGTGAAAAAGGAAATATGATCAGCCCGAAACTGGAAAGAAGCTTTCCGAGGAACTACTTTGTGACCTGTGTTTTCCAGTCACAGTGTTCTACCTCTCTTCTCATATATCGTTGGGGAAACCCTTTTGGAGAAACAGGTACCAAGTGATATTCGGAAGTTGTTGATGCCTATGGTGAAAAGCAAAATAGCCTCAGACAAAGACTTGAAAGAAGCTTTCTAGGAAACTACTCTGTGGTATGTGTAATCATCTCACATGCATAAAGCTTTCTTTACATTATGCAGCTCAGCAACTGTCTTGGACGGATACATGGAGGGACCTTTGGGAACACGTTCCGGAGTATGGTGAAAAAGGAAATATCTTCAGATAAAAACTGGAAGGAAGCTTTCTGTGAATCTGCTTTTTGCTATGTTTATTCATCTCTAATAGATGTAGCTTACTTTACATTGCGCAGCTTGGAGACTCCATCATGGATGGATCTGCAAAGGGATATTTGGGATCACATTCGGACCAATGAGGAAATAGCAAATATAGTAAGATAAAAATTGGAGAGAAACATTCTGAGAAACTGCTTGTTGATTTATGCATTCCACTCAGGGAGTTATAACTTTCTTCTCATAAGGCAGAGCTTGAACACTGTTTCCGTAAAACCAAAAGAGTGAGATTTGGAGCACATTGAAGACTATGGCAAATAGGGAAATGTCGTCCAATAAACTACTTATAGAAGCACTTGAAGAAACTGCTCTCTGACATGTCCATTCTTTACTCAGGTTTAAAGCTTACTCTCCATTTCCCAGTTTGAAAGTCAGTCTTTCAGGTTTCTGGGAAGAGATATTAAGTGGCGACTGGAGGCCAGTGTGAGGAAAGGAAATGTCTTCCATCGAAAATCAGAGAGAAGCTTTCTGCACAACTTTTTTGTGATGTTTGCATTCATCTCATAGAGTTAAAACATTCTTACGTTTGAGCAGTTTGAAGTCACTGTTTTCTGGGGAATCTGAGAAAGGACATTTGGAAACGCTCTTTAGAATATCCTGAAAGAGAAATAACCTCTGAGAAAAACCAGAAGGAAGCTTTTGTGAAACTGCTCTGTGTCACGTGAATTCCGCTCAAACAGTTAAACTTCTCTATTCATTGAGCTGTATCATGACACAGTTTTTGTTTAGTCTGTGAAGGGGTATTCTGGAGTGCTTTGAGGTTTACAGTGAGAAAGGAAACGTCTTCAGATAGAAACTGGAGAGAAGCTTTCTGAAGAGCTGCTTTGTGACGTATGTATTCCACTCACAGAGATATACCTTTCTTCTCCGATAGGATTCCAGAAATCTTTTGGAGAAAAAGCTACAAAACAGACATTCGGGAGTGTTGGAAAGGCTATGGTGAAAAAGGAAATATCCTCATACAAAAACTGGAAAGACGATTTCTGTGAATCTGCGTTGTTTTAGACATATTTATTCATCTCGCATAGTTAAAACTTTAATTACATTACCCAGTTTGCAAACTCCATCATGCACAGTTCTGCAAAGAAATGTTCTGGAACACATTCAGGCCTACAGTGAAAGAGGAGATATCTTCAGATAAACACTGGATAGTAGCTTTCTGAGCAACTTCTTTGTGATGTATGCATTCCACTCAGGGAGTTATACCTCTTTTCCCACAAGGCGGTGTTTGAACACTGTTCCTCAGAAACCGAAAAAGTGATATTTTGGAAAGCATTGAGGACTATGTCGAATAGTGAAATATACCGAAATAAAGTGGAGGAAGAAGCATTCAAAGTATCTGCTCTCTGATATGTGCATTCACTTCACAGAGTTAATGCTTACTCTATTTTGCCCAGTTGCGAAACTCTGTCTTTGAAGAATCTGTGAGGGGATGTTTAGTGACACGCGGAGGCTTGTGGTGAGCGAGGAAACGTCTTCCGCTGAGACCTGCAGAGAAACGTTCTGAGCAACTGCTTTGTGATGTGTGTGTTCGTCTCCTACAGTTAAACCATTCTCTGGGTTGAGCAGTGTGAAGTCACTGTTTTTGTGGCATCTGAGGAAGGATATTTGGGAACGATCCTTACAATATGGAGAAAGAAATATCCTCGGTAAAATCAGAAGGAAGCTTTCGGTGAAACTCCTCTGTGTCATCTTAATTCCTCTCACTCAGAAAAACCTCTCTTTTCATTGAGCACTTTTCTACCCCTGTGTATGTTTAGCGTGTGATGGGATATTCGGGAGCACTTTGAGGCTAACCGTGAAAAAGGAAATATGTTCAAACTGAAACTGGAGAGAACCTTTCAGAGGAATTACTTTGTGAATTGTGCATTCCAGTCCCAGTGTTATACTGCTCTTCTCATACAGCTTCGGGGAACCTTTTTTTGGAGAAACAGATACCAAGATATATTTGGGAGCATGTTGATGCCGATGTGAAAAGGGAAATAGCCTCAGACAAAAGTGGAAAGAAACTTTCTAGGTAACTGCTCTGTGATATGTGTAATCATCTCACATAGATAAAGCTTTCTTCATATTACGCAGCTTGGAAACTGTCATGGACGGATCCACGAAGGGACCTTCTGGAGCATATTCAGGACTGTGGTGAAAAAGGAAATATCTTCAGATAAAAACTGGAAAGAAGCTTTCTGTGAATCTGCTTTTTGCTGTGTTTGTTCAACTCACATAGATGAAGTTTTCTTTACATTACACACCTTTGAATCTCCCTCATGAATGGATCTGCAAAGGGATATTTGGGATCACATTCGGGCCTATGGTGAAATAGGAAATATAGTCAGATAAAAACTGGAGAGAAGATTTCTGAGAAACTGCTTGGTGATGTGCGCTGTCCACTCAGGGAGTTATAAGTTTCTTCACATAAGGCACAGTTTCAACACTGTTCTTGTAAAATCAAAAGACTGATATTCAGAGCACATTGAAGACAATGGCAAAAAGTGTAGTATCGTCCAATAAAAAACAGAATGAAACACTCGAAAAAACTGCTGTCTGACATGTCCCTTATTTTCACAGGGTGAAAGCTTACTCTATATTTCCCAGTTTGAAAGTCGGTCTTTGATGGTTCTGCGAACGGATACCAAGTGGCAACCTGAGGCGTGTGTGAGGCAAGGAAATATATTTTCATCGAAAATTGGAGAAAAGCATTATGTGCAACTCTTTCGTGATGTTTGTATTCATCTCATAGAGCTAAATCATTCTTTGAATTGAGCAGTTGGAAATCACTGTTTTTGTGGAATCTGAGAAAGGACATTTGGAAACGCTCTTTGGAATATCCTGAAAAACAAAAAACCTCAGAGAGGAACCAGAAGGAAGCTTTCTGTGGAACTGCTCTGTGTCACCTGAATTCCACTCACAAAGGTAAGCTTCTCTCTTCATTGAGCTGTATCATAACACTGTTTTTGTTTAATCAATGAAGGGATATTCTGGAGGGATTTGAGCCTTACGGTGAGAAAGGAAACGTCTTCAGATAGAAACTGGAGAGAAGATTTCTGAGGAGCTGATTTGTGACGTGTGCATTCCACTCACAGAAATATGCCTTTCTTCTCCTAGAGGATTCCGGAATCCATTTTGGAGAAAAAGCTATGAAGAGATATTCAGGAGTACAGCAACGACTATGGTGAAAAAGGAAATATCTTCTGACATAAACTGGAAAGATTTCTGTGAAACTACTCTGTGTTAGATATACTTATTCATCTCGCATAGTTATAACTTTAATTATATTACGCAATTTGGAAACTCCGTCATGCAGAGATCCATGAAGAATCATTCAGGAGCACATTCAGGCCTACGATTAAAGAGGAGATATCTTCAGATAAAAACTGGATAGAAGCTTTCTGAGAAATTACTTTGTGATGTATGCATTCCTCTCAGGCAGTTATACCTCTTTTCTCACAAGGCAGTGTTTGAACACTGTTCCTGTGAAACAGAAAAAGTGATATTTATGAACGCATTGAGGACCATGGCCAGTAGTGAAATATACTGAAATAAAATCGAGGAAGAAGCGTTCCAAGAATCTGCTTTCTGATATGTGCATTCATTTCACAGAGTTAATGCTTAATCTATGTTGCCCAGTTTCGACATTCTATCTTTGAAGAATCTGTGAAGGGATATTTTGTGATGCCCGAAGGCTTGTCGTGAGTGAGGAAATGCCTTCCGATAAAATCTGTAGAGAAATGTTTTGAGCAACTGCTTTGTAATGTGTGTATTCATCTCATAGAGGAAAAGCATCTTTGGATTGAGCAGTTTGAAACCACTGTTTTAGAGGAATCTGAGTAAGGACATTTGGGAACAAGCCTTAGAATATGGTGAAAGAAATATCCTCAGGTAATATTCAGAAGGAAGCTTTCTTTGAAACTGCTCTGTGTCGCCTTAATTCCTCTCAGTCAGTTTAGCCTCTCTTTTCATTGAGCAGTTCTCTAGCCGTGTGTATGTTTAGCGTGTGATGGGATATTCGGGAGCACTTTCAGGCTAATGGTGAAAAACGAAATATGTTCAACCGAAACTGGAGAGAAGCTTTCTGAGGAACTGCTTTGTGACGTGTGCATTCCAGTCACCGTGTTATACCTCTCTTCTCATACAGCATCACGGAAATCCTTTTGGAGAAACAGGTACCAAATGATATTCAGGAGCATGTTGATGCCGATGGTGAAAAGGGAAATAGCCTCAGACAAAAATTGGAAAGAAGCTTTCTACGAAACTACTCTGTGATATGTGTATTCATCTCACATAGATAAAATTTCTTTACATTACGCAGCTTGGAAACTGTCATGGATGGATCCATGAAGTGACCATCGAGAGCATATTCAGGACTATGGTGAAAATGGAAATATCTTCCGAAAAAAACTGGAAAGAAGCTTTCTGTAAATCACCTTTTGCTATGTTTAATCATCTCACATAGCTGAAGCTTTCTTTACATTACACAGCTTGGAATCTCCCTCGTGGATGCATCTGCGATGGGATAATTGGGATCACATTCGGGCCTATGGTGAAATAGGAAATAGAGTCAGATAAAAACTGGAGAGAAACTTTCTGAGAAACTGATTGGTGATGTGTGCATTCCACTCAGGCAGCTATAACTTTCTTCTCATATGGCATTCAGAGTTTGAACTCTGTTCCTGTAAAACCAAAAGAGTGATATTTGGAGCACTTTGAAGTCTATGGCAAAAAGTGAAATGTCGTCCAATAAAAATGAGAAAGAAGCACTCGAAGAAACTGCTCTCTGACATGTCCATTCTTTTCACAGGGTAAAAGCTTACTCTTCACTTCCCAGTTTGCAAGTCGGTCTTTCAGGTTTCTGCGAAGGGATTATAAGTGGCAGCCATAATCCTGTGTCGAGCAAGGAGGCATGTGTGAGGCAAGGAAATGTGTTAAATCAAAAATCGGAGAGATGCTTTCTGCGTAACTCTTTTGTGATGTTTGTATTCATATCATAGCGTTATAGGATTCTTTGGATTGAGAAGCTTGAAATCAATGTTTCTGTGGAATCTGAGAAAGGACATTGGGAAACGCTCTTTAGAATATCCTGAAAAAGAAATAACTTCAGAGAGAAACCAGAAGGAAGCTTTCTTTGAAACTGCTCTGTGTCACGTGAATTCCGCACACACAGTTAAGCTTCTCTTTTCATTGAGCTGTATCATAACACTGTTTTTGTTTAGTCTGCGAAGGGATATTCTGGAGGGCTTTGAGGCTTATGGTGGGAAAGGAAACGTCTTCAGATAGTAACTGGAGAGAAGTTTTCTGATGAGCTGCTTTGTGGCATGTGCTTTCCACTCACAGAAATATAACTTCCTTCTCCTAGAGGATTCCGGAATCCCTTTTGGAGAAAAAGTTCCAAGCAAACATTCGGGAGCATAGGGAAGGCTATGGTGAAAAAGGAAATATCATTAGACATAAACTGCAAAGAACATTTCTGTGAAACTTGTTTGTGTTAGATATGTTTATTCGTCTCGCAGAGTTAAAAATCTAATCATATTACACAGCTTGGAAACTCCATCATGCACGAATCCATGAAGGGATGTTCGGGAGCACAGTCAGGCCTATGGTGAAAGAGGAGATATCTTCAGATAAAAACTGGATAGAAGCATTCAGAGAAACTACATTGTGATGTATGCATTCCACTCAGGGAGATTTACCTCTGTTCCCACAAGGCAGTGTTTGAACACTGTTCCTGTGAAACCGAAAAAGTGACATTTCGGAACGCATTGAGGAATATGGCGAATAGTGAAATATGCTGAAATAAAATCGAGGAAGAAGCGTTCCAAGAATCTGCTCTCTGATATGTGCATTCACTTCACAGAGTTAATGCTTACTCTATGTTGCCCAGTCTCGTAACCCTGTCTTTGAAGAATCTGTTAAGTGATATTTAGTGACGCCCGGAGGCTTCTGCGGAGCGATGAAACGTCTTCCGATGAAACCTGCAGAGAAACATTCTGAGCAACTGCTTTGCAATGTGTGTATTTGTCTCCTAGAGTTAAACCGTTCTTTGGATTGAGCAGTGTAAAATAACTGTTTTTGTGGCATCTGAGGAAGGACATTTGGGAACAATCCTTAGAATATGGAGAATGAAATATCCTCAGGTAAAATCCAGAAGGAAGCTTTCGGAGAAACTGCTCAGTGTCGACTTAATTCCTCTCACTCAGATAAGCCTCTCCTTTCATTGAGCAGTTTCGTAGCACAGTGTATGTTTAGCGTGTGATGGGATATTCGGGGACACTTTGAGGCTAACAATGAAAAAGTACATATGTTCAGACCGAAACTGGAGAGAAGCTTTCCGAGAAACTGCTTTCTGACGTGTGCATTCCAGTTACAGTGTTATACCTCTCTTCTCATACAGTGTCGGGAAACCCTTTGGAGAAACAGGTATCAAGTGATATTCGGGAGCATGTTGATGCCAATGGTGAAAAGGGAAATACCCTCAGACAAAAACTGGAATGAAGTTCTCTAGGAAACTACACTGTGGTATGTGACATCATCTCACATAGATAAAGCTTTCTTTTCATTATGCAGCTTGGAAACTGTCATGGACGGATCCACGAAGGGACCTTGGGGAGCATATTCAGGACTATGGTGAAAAAGGAAATATCTTCATATGAAAACTGGAAAGAAGCTTTCTGTGAATCTGCTTTTTGCTATGTTTATTCATCTGACATAGATGAAGCTTTCTTTACATAACACAGCTTGGAAACTCCCTCGTGGATGGATCCAGGTGGGGATATTTGGGATCTCATTCGGGCCCAGGGTGAAATAGGAAATATACTCAAATAGAAACTGGAGAGAGGGTTTCTGAGAAACTGCTTGGTGATGTGCGCATTCCACTCAGGGAGTTATAACTTTCTTCTCGTGAAACTGTCATGGACGGATCCACAAAGGGACCTTCGGTAGCACATTCAGGTCTATGTTGAAAAAAAATATCTTCAGATAAATACTGGCAAGAAGTTTTCTGTGAATCTCCTTTTTGCTATGTTTATTCATCTCACATTGATGAAGCTTTCTTTACGTTACACAGCTTGGAAACTCCCTCGTCGAAGGATCCGCGAAGGGATATTTGGGATCTCATCAGGCCTATGGTGAAAGAGGAAATAGATTCAGATAAAAACGGGAGAGAAACTTTCTGAGAAACTGCTTGGTGATGTGCGCATTCCACTCAGGGAGTTATAACTTTCTTCTCGTGAGACACAGTTGAAACACTGTTCTCATCAACCCAAAAGAGTGATATTTGAAGCACATTGAAGACTACGGCAAAAAGTGAAATGTCTTCCAAAAAAAAAAAACAAAAGAAGCACTCGAAGACACTGGTGTCTGACATGTCCACTCTTTTCACAAAGTTAAAGCTTACTCTACATTTCCCAGTTTGAAAGTTCATCTTTGAGGGTTCTACGAAGGAATAGTAAGTGGCGACCGGAGGCCTGTGTGAAGCAAGGAAATGTCTTCCATCAAAAATCGGACAGAAGCCTTCTGAGCAACACTTTTGTGATCAGAGAAAAGCTCTGTGAGTTCCTTTCCGAGGAACTGCTTTGTGGCCTGTTCATTCCAGTCACCATGATATACCTCTCTCTCATACAGCATCAGGGAAACCTTTTGCAGAAACAGGTACCAAGTCATATTCGGGAGCATGTTGATGCCAATGGTGAAAAGGGAAATAGCGTCACACCAAAACAGGAAAGAAGCTTTCTAGGAAACTACTCTGTGATATGTGTAATCATCTCACATAGTTAAAGCTTTCTTCACATTACGCAGGTTGGAAACTGTCATTGATGGGTCCATGAAGGGACCTTCGGGAGCAAATCCAGGACTATGCTGAAAAAGGAAATATCTTCAGATAAAAACTGCAAAGAAGCTTTCTGTGAATCTGCTTTTTGCTACGTTTATTCATCTCACATAGATGAAGCTTTCTTTACATTACGCATCTTGGAAACTCCCTCGTGGATGGATTAGCGAAGGGATATTTGGGATCACATTGAGTCCTATGGTGAAATAGCAAATATAGTCAGATAAAAACTGGAGAGAAAGTTTCTGAGAAATTGCTTTGTGAGGTGTGCATTCCATTCACAGTGCTATACCTCTCGTCTCATAGAGTGTTGGGGAAATCGTTTTGGAGCAACATGTACCAAGTGATATTCGGGAGCATATATCTACTGAATATCCCTTTGCAGACTAAACAAAAACAGTGTTTTAATACTGTTCTCTGAAAAGAGAAGCAGAAACTGCTCAGTGAAAAGATAGGCTTAACTGAACGAGAGGAATTAAGACGACACAGAGCAGTTTCACAGAAAGCTACTGTTTGGATGAAACGAGGCAAGATGGCGAACTTCCGGGTTCTTCATCATCAACTTTTCCTATGTGCGCGAAAATGTAGCTGGCACCCAGGAAGGTGCAGACCAATCAGGCTTATGCCAGGTGATGTCAGTCCGAAGAGAACAAGATTTACCTGGTGGCACCTGTGGAGCCCCTCCTCCTCCCCGACACGTCCGTGCCCCACCTATTACCCTTCCACTCCTAGGAAAGCCGCTCCTGGTACACACGTGGTGCGGTTTTCCTCAGCCCCCATTCTTGTTGAGACTGCCTCAGGAACTCCGCCCGAGAGCTCTATCAGGCGACTCTCTCGGTCTCCTTTGCTGGAGCCTGACAGACCGCACCTTGCACACTTCCTTCCCTGAAGCTAGATGACCAAAGATTAAATTTGCAGTTTTGCTTTTAGCCTTGCCTACTGGCTGGTTCTTTTGTGCTCTCTCGGTGGTCTTAGAAAAACAAATCAGTTTGTGCCGAACCCAGGAGGAGACCCCTCCACTGTCTTCTAAGGATTGAGGAACCTCCTCCTGCTCCCACGTCGCAGACGGACCAGGACCTCAGACCCGCTTTCCTCACACTCACGGCCTCTCTGGGTTAAGTGCCCTTGTCTCCTCTTTACCTCCCTCGGCCAAAAATCCTGCGCAGGTCCGAGGCCTACTTTTCAGCCACCATTTGATTGGGAGACCCGATCAGGACAGAGACTTCGATCACCTGAAGTTAATCTCCACCTTGGCTCCAAGAGCCTCCAGTCTGTCTCTGGTGATTTCAAAGGACTCTTTGAAGCCAGGCAGAGATTTCCATTGTGTAAATAAGGAGGAAACCAATGGGAAACCCCCAGTTCAAATTTCTAAAAAGCATCCCTTTAGGGTGCCTCTTAGCCAATTTAAAATCCTTATAGCGGTTAATTTTTCTTTCCTCTGTGGTGTGGCCCCAATACAAACTAGACAATCAGTCTCAGTGGCCACCAGAGGGCACCTTAGACTGCAATGTTCTGATCGACCTCAGCAATTTCTGCCAGCTGCTAGGCAAGTGGTCCGAAATTAATTACATACAAGATTTTGGGGCTTATGCTCTTTTCCCAACTTGTGTAGCCAGTGTTCTTTGGTCCTGGTTATGCTGGCCAAGGACGCCAGCTCACAGGAACCTGAAAAAGAGTCTTTATTCCTTTCTGTTCAGCCGGAGGACCTAGGGTTTCCTTCTGTCTCTGTACCCTCACTCCCGCTGTACATTCCTTCTTCTTCCCCTGTGCAGACGCTTCCTTCCTCTTCTTTTTCTACTAGTAATCCATTCGGTCCCGTGCCTCCATCCGGGCCGCCAACTGGCTGTCTTGCGTCCCCTGTTTCTGCCCACACCCGATCTAAGTGCCCTGCTGATGGCCCCATTCCTGCACCACACCCTCCTACAGTGTTAGCACCTTTGCGAGAGGTAGCTGGGGCAAAGGGGGTAGTCACAGTACATGTCCCTTTTTCACTGGCCGACCTTTCCAAATTTGAGAAGCGTTCAGGTGATTTATCAGCTAATTCTACCATATACATAAAGGAATTTAGATATCTTTGTCAGGCCTATCACTTAACTTGGCATGACCTCCAGGTGATCCTAACTTCTACCCTAAACCCTGAAGAGCAGGAGTCCATCTTAGCGGACGCCAGGCAGCATGCCAACCAATTACATTTAACTGATGCCGCCATTCCACTAGAGGAGCAAGTAGTCCCCTCATCAGACCCAGAGTGGGGCTACCAAGTAGGCCAGCCTGGGTGCCGTAGGCGAGACATTATTGTCCAGTGTTTGTTGGCTGGTATGCAAGCAGCCTCAAACAAAACTGTAAATTTTAACAAATTAAAAGAACTGGAAGAAAATCTGCCTCATTCTTAAATAGGCTGACTGAGGTTCTAACCCAATATATCCTGTTAGATCCGGCCTCCCCCACAGGGACCACCATTTTTGGAGTCTTATTTCATTTCTCAGTCAGCTCCTGACATTCGTAAAAGACTTCAAAAGGTAGAGGATGATCCTCAGACATCAATACAACACCTAGTTAAATTAGTCTTTAAGGTCTATAACTCCAGAGAAGAGACAGCTGAGGCACAGTGGCAGGCTCGTGTTTTACAGAAGGTGCACATCCCAGTGGCGGCTTTGCAGCCCAGTCGTAACCCCAGACCAGAGCGCACACACCCCACAGACTCCAAGGCTACAAAAGGAGCCTGCTATAAGTGCGGCAAGGCAGGACACTATGCCAACAAGTGTCCACAAGGTCGCCGAGCCCCAACGCAGCCTTGCTATAAGTGCAAGGCGTCAGGACATTGAATCAATGAATGTCCTAATCCTCGTCCACTAGCAACCCCCTGCCCTGCTTCCCAACAGGAAGGACACTGGAAGTCTGATTGCCCCACCCTGAGAACAGGTGCAACATCTCAACGTGATCCCCTGTCCCAGGATTCTGGGAGCTCCTTCCAGCTCCTACATTTGGACAATGACAACTGAAGGTGCCAAGACTCGGGGACGTCCAACACCCTCGCCAAGCCGCGGGTAACTCTCCTGGTAGCGGGTAAGACAATTTTTTTAATTGACAGCGGGGCTACTTATTTTGTTTTGCCGTCCTTCTCTGGACCTTGCCTTCCATCCAATATCTCTGTAGTAGGAGTGGATGGAAAGCCATCTACTACACGAAAAACTCCACTCCTTAATTGTTGCCTGGCCAACAACTATTTTGTGCACTCATTCCTCGTTCCCAGCTAAAAAGGGCCCCTACCGAAAGCAATCAGTGGAAATCAGTTTGGCTTTCCCCCACTTGCCTCAAACTTACTAAATTTTCTGAACTATCTCATACTCCCCAGCCTTGCCAGTAGTATGCTTCCAAGGAATGCTTCCATTCCTCATTTTTATAGTAATACTGTGCCTTATTTTACGTTTTGCCCCCATTTTGATCAAATTTCTCTGTATCAAGTTTCAAGAAATCACTCACATCACCTTCAACCAAATGCTTCTTCCTCCGTACGTCCAAATACCAACCATAGGTTCTAACCTAAACGAGGCCCCTTAAGAGCAGGAGGTAGCCAGACAGACCACGGCTCCCCCTTATCACTATTATCAATAAAAGGTTGGACTGCTTGGACGAACGGAAGCAAGATTGCGCACTTCCGAGTTTTTCATCATCAACTTTTCCCGTGTGCGTGAAAATGTAGCCGGCGCAGAGGAAGGTGCAGACCAATCAGGCATGCACCAGGTGATGTCAATCCGAAGAGACCAAGATTTACCTGGTGGCACCTGTGAAGCCCGTCACCCTCCCCGACACGTCCATGCCGCACCTATTGCCCTTTCACTCCTACAAAAGCTGCCCCCAGCAGACGCGCGGTGAGGGCTTCCTCAGTCCCCATTATTGTTGGGAGTGCAACAGGACGCTCTCGACCTTCTTTGCTGGAGGCGGAGAGACCTCACCTTGCACACCTACTTACCTGAAGCTAGATGACCAAAGATTAAATTTGCAGTTTTGCTTTTAGCCTTGCCTACTCGCTGGTTCCTTTGTGCTCTGTCTGGTGGTCTTAGAAAAACAAATCAGCTTCCTTCTGGATTTTACCAGAGGATATTTCTTTCTCCATATTCTAAGGATCATACCCAAATGTCCTTCCTCAGATTCCACAAAAACAGTGATTTCAACCTGCTCAATCCAAAGAGTGGTTTAACTCTATGAGGCAAATACACACATCACAAAGAAATTACTCACGACGCTTCTCTGCAGGTTTCATCGGAACGCATTTCCTGGCTCACCACAAGCCTCTGGGCGTCACTAAATATCCCTTCATAGATCCTACAGAAACAGAGTTTCAAAACTGGGCAACATAGAGTAAGCATTAACACTGTGAAGTGAATGAACATATCAGAGAGCAGATTCTTGGAACGCTTCTTCCTCGATTTTATTTCAGTATATTTCACTATTCGCCTTAGTCCTCAATGCGTTCCGAAATATCACTTTTTCGGTATCAGAGGAATAGTGTTCAAACACGGCCTTTGTGAGAAAAGAGGTATAACTCCCTGAGTGGAATGCATACATCACAATGTAGTTACTCAGCAATCTTTTATCCAGTTTTTATATGAAGACATCTCCTCTTTAATCATAGGCCTGAATGTGCTCCCGAATTTTCATTCGTGGATCCGTGCATGAGGGAGTTTCCAAACTGCATAATATAAGTAAAGTTTTAACTATGCGAGATAAAAAAATATAACTACCACAAAGGAGTTTCACAGAAATTTTCTTTCCAGTTTTTGTCTGAGGATATTTACTTTTTCACCATAGTCATCGCTATGCTCTGGAATATCTCTTGGTAGCTATTTCTCCAAAAGGCATTTCGGAATCCTCTATGAGAAGAAAGGTTTATTTAGGTGAGTGGAATGCACACGTCACAAAGCAGCTCCTCAGAAAGCTACTTTCCACTTTCTATTTAAAGATGTTTCTTTCTCACCGTAATCCTCAAAGTGCTCCTGAATATTCCAGTCACAGTGTCATACCTCCCTTCTTATACAGCGTCACGGAAACCCTTTTGGAGAACAGGTTCCAAGTGATATTCAGCAGCATGTGGATGCTGATGGTGAAAAGGGAAATAACCTCAGACAAAAACTGGAAAGAAGCTTTCTAGGAAACTACTCTGTGATATGTGTAATCATCTCATATAGATAAAGATTTCTTAACATTACGCAGCTTAGAAACTCTGTTGGACTTATCCACGAAGGGATCTTCAGGAGCACATTCCAGACTATGGCAAAAAAGGAAATTTCTTCAGAAAAAAAACTGGAAAGAAGCTTTCTGTGAATCTGCTTTTTGCTATGTTTATTCATGTCACATAGATGAAGCTTTCCTTACATTATGCATCTTGGAAACTCCCTCGTGGATGGATTCATGAAGGAATATTTGGGATCATATTGAGTCCTATGGTGAAATATCAAATACAGTCAGATAAAAACTGGTGAGAAGCTTTCTGAGAAACTGCTTTGGGACGTGTGCATTCCACTCACAGTGTTATGCCTCTGGCCACATACAGCGTCGGGGAAATCATGTTGGAACAACCGGTACCAAGTGATATTCGGAAACATGTTGATGCCGATGGTGAAAAGGGAAAGAGCCTCAGACAAAAACTGGAAATAAGCTTTCTAGGAAACTACTCGGTGCTATGTGTAATCATCTCACATAGATAAAGCTTTGTTTATATTACGCAGCTTGGAAACTGTCATGGACGGATCCACGAAGGGACCTTTTTGTGCACACTGAGGACTACGTTGAAAAAGGAAATATCTTCAGATAAAACCTGGAAAGAAGCTTTCTGTGAATCTGCTTTTTGCTATGTTTATTCATCTCACATACATGAAGCTATCTTTGCATTACACAGCTAGGAAAATCCCTCGTGCATGGATCCTCGAAGGAATATTTGGGATCACATTTGGGCCAATGTTGAAAAAGGAAATAGAGTTAGAAAAAAACTGGAGAGAAGATTTCTGAGAAACTGCTTGGTGATGTGTGCATTCCAATCAGGTTTTTATAACTTTCTTCTCACAAGGCACAGTTTGAACACTGTTCCTGTAAAACTAAAAGAGTGATATTCGGAGCACATTAAAGACTATGACAAAAAGTGAAATGTTGTCCAATAAAAAGCAGAAAGAAGCACTCAAAGAAACTGCTCTCTGACATGCCCATTCTTTTCACTTGGTTAAAACTTACTCTACATTTCCCAGTGTGAAAGTTGGTCTTTGAGGTTTCTGCGAAGGAATAGTAAGTGGTGACAGGAGGCCTTTGTGAGGAAAGGAAATGTCTTCCATCGAAAATTGGAGAGAAGCTTTCTGCGCAACTATTTTGTGATGTTTGTATTCATCTCATAGAGTTAAATCATTCTTTACATTGAGAAGTTTGAAATCACTGCTTCTGTGGAATCTGAGAAAGGTCATGTGGAAACCCTCTTTAGAATATCCTGAAAAAGAAATAACCTCAGAAAGAAACCAGAACGAAGCTTTCTGTGAAACTGCTCTGTGTCCCATGAATTTCGCTCACAGAGTTAACCTTCTCCTTTCATTTAGTTGTATAATAATACTGTTTTTTTTTTTTAGTCTGTGAAGAGATATTCTGGAGAGCTTTCAGAATTATGGTGAGAAAGGAAACGTGTTCAGATAGAAAATGGAGAGAAGCTTTCTGAAGAGCTGCATTGTGACGTGTGCTCTCCACTCACAGAAGTATACCTTTCTTCTCCTAGAGGATTCTGGAATCCGTTTTGGAGAAAAAGCTACCAAGAAATATTCGGAAGTCTAGCGACGACTATGGTGAAAAAGGAAATATCCTCAGAGAAAAACTGGAAAGAAGATTTCTGTGAAACTGCTTTGTGTTAGATATATTTATTCGCCTTGCATAGTTAAAACGTTAATTATTTTATTCAGGTTGGAATCTTTGTCATGCAAAGAGAAGCAAAAGGACATTCGGAGGCACATTCAGGCCTACGGTGAAAGAGTAGATATCTTCAGATAAAAACTGGATAGAAGCTTTCTGTATATTTGTTTGAGTTCTTTGTAGATTCTGGAAATTAGCCATTTGTCAGATGAATAGATTGCAAAAATTTTCTCCCATTCTGTAGGTTGCCTGTTCACTCTGATGGTAGTTTCTTTTGCTGTGCAGAAGTTCCTTAGTTTAATTAGATCCCATTTGTCAATTTAGGCTTTTGCTGCCATTGCTTTTGGTGTTTTAGACATGAAGTCCTTGCCCATGCCTATGTCCTGAATGGTACTACCTAGATTTTCTTCTAGGGTTTTTATGGTAATATGTCTAACATTTAAGTCTCTAATCCATCTTGAATTAAGCGTCGTATTAGGAGTAAGGAAAGGATCGAGTTTCAGCTTTCTACTAATGGCTAGCCAATTCTCCCAGCACCATTCATTAAATAGGGAATCCTTTCCCCATTTCTTGTTTCTCACAGGTTTGTCAAAGATCAGTTGGCTGTAGATGTGTGGTATTATTTCTGAGGACTCTGTTCTGTTCCGTTGGTCTATATCTCTGTTTTGGTACCAGTACCATGCTGTTTTGGTTACCGTAGCCTTGTAGTATAGTTTGAAGTCAGGTAGCGTGACGCCTCCAGCTTTGTCCTTTTGACTTAGGATTGTCTTGGCAATGCAGGCTCTTTTTTGGTTCCATATGAACTTTAAAGCAGTTTTTTCCAATTCGGTGAATAAACTCATTGGTAGCTTGATGGGGATGGCATTGAATCTATAAATAACCTTGGGCAGTATGGCCATTTTCACGATATTGATTCTTCCTATCCATGAGCATGGTATGTTCTTCCATTTGTTTGTGTCCTCTTTTATTTCACTGAGGAGTGGTTTGTAGTTCTCCTTGAAGAGGTCCTTTACATCCCTTGTAAGTTGGATTCCTAGGTATTTTATTCTCTTTGAAGCAATTGTGAATGGAAGTTCATTCCTGATTTGGCTCTCTG